>NW_010538313.1:65214-80694 GCF_000687285.1 Phaethon lepturus
CTCTGGTTTCTGATCACATGCATAAGCAACTAATTCCTCATTAATTCATTGGGCAAGGTACCGTACATGTTTCTTTGTAACATTTCTATCAAACAAATCGTCCTAAATGTCTAACTGTATTTTAGTGACTGAAAGGCTTCATGGAGGCCTCTGTTGTTGTTTGTGTGTATATGGAGAAAATTACAGTATGGAAGTAATTTGAGAAATTTCAACAGTTTCAGAAATAGTGATCTAGAAATTGAATGGGTTGGAAATACAATATTGCAGTGCACTGCTGCATATATAATGTATGTGCAGCATATGCTGAGGTCTTTTTCAAAACATTTACATTAAACCTGTCAGGTATTTATGAATAGCAAAAATTAATTTCCCCCAGTTCTGTCATCAGTTAGAGAAATGGATTTCAGCACAGAAGACTATCAGTGTTTCCTGCATACCAGAACAGCTCACTTCAATGTCATAGAACTACACCAGGTGGCCTGCTAAGAGTCAGCTTAATGTGATTCCAAATGATAGGGTAGGGAATGTGAGGGAAATTAAAATAGTATCATACTTATGATTTAAAAGGAAGTTAATTACAAGGGCTTGTTAATAAACAAAGAAAAATTCAGAATGTATTATCTGTTGTGTAGCATATCAGTAGTGAATGTGCTACCATAAAAAAATAAAATTTAACACTGCATAACTTTACATTGGCTATGAAATATTTAATTAAGTTGTTGACATGTTTTGCTTATTAATGGATTTTTGTCCTTGGAAAGAATTACTAAAATGGTGGGTTTAGCCTTTATTTTTTCAAACATTGCCTGACAATGCAAACACAGTTGTAGTCTCTTTATTTCTTGTTTGCTTCTCTCATGCAAATACAAAACCATCTGAATGTGGCCAGTGTTTTGAAATAAAAATATTTATTCTGTTTATATAAAGTAGTTGGACACCAGAGAGTACAGAGGAAATACTCATTATTGCCTCATTTTTTGTTAACTGAAAATTGGTCACAGAAAATTGCGATGTTAAATCTTACTTAACAAGTTAAACCTGCACAATGATTTGTTACTGCACTACTTTTTACATGGTGTACTTGCATGTACTGTCCCATGACTGTGAGACATCAGAATTCAGAGAATATTAAAATATTTTTTTAAATTTTCTTAAAAGGTAGTTCTTATAATGGAAAAGAAATGGTGTATTTTGCCTTTCTAGAGTAAATGTATATGACCTTATTTTTCAGCTTCTAAATTAAAAAAATAAACAAACTGTTGGCAAACTTACTCATATTTACTTGCATTCTAGATAGAATGAACAAAAGACATGCCTGAGTCTATACAGCAGTTAAATGGCTTTAATTGTATTACAGAATTTCTTATTATTTTAATTATTTCACAAATAAGAGTCCATTGAACAAAATTCCTTTCCTTTTGAACTTCAGTCATACTTTAATTCTTAAAAAATGTTAATGTAGGTGTTCTGTGTGAATTAAAGTGTGGTGGCTATATCTTCATGTCAAAGTTCAGCCTGTGTCATTTAACTTACACATTCTTTGAGCCACTTAGAAGGAAAAAATGGTTTGGATACCTTTCTTCTCTGGGATGTTGCGTGCAACTTGAAAATGTCCAAGAAACTGGAAAATGCATGAACTAGTGTCAAAGAATATGCCAGAGCAGATTGTATGCCTTCCCTCATACTCACAGAATATAAAAAATACCCCTGCCAAAATCTTGTGGGGAAAATGGAAAACACAGAATTCTTTCATGATTATGATAGCTGTTAAAAAAAAAAGAATCTGCTTATGAAAAGAGAAAAGAGACAAAAAGCATTTGTGAATAAGTTATTTCATGGGAAGCATCAATTTGAATTAATATTGCAAGTGTATAACATAAGTAAAGATGTGGTATTTTAATAGATAGCCATTTCTACAAAACTTTGCAGTTAAATATACATTACCAGTTCCATCTTTTAATAGCCATTCATACTTTATTAAGCTTATTGATTTTTAATCTTAAATAAAAAATAGGCTGAATATAATGAGGCAAATATTAAATGTGCTAATATTTCAAATGAATTGTTAAATATTTTGCTAAATTGGGACAGTATGTGTTTCTCCCTGTTGAATCATATCTATGATAAAATCAGCATATGCATACTTTTGTTTCTGTTTGCCAGTTTTACAGATACTGGCATCTGAAAGTTCAAGCTCTGTCAGGGTAAGAGTCATGTTTTTAACATAAATCAGCAGGTAATGTTGATGAACAAATTCACATTAGACTATTTCACTTTAGTTTGTAAGGTTTGCTTCAAGCCCAGTACATCATCATCATCATCATTATTATTACTACTACTACTTACAGTTGAATGGATGGATGAATTAAGTGGCTGCAATCTACCTACGTATTTCTGTTTTTCAGATGATAAAGTCTTCAAGGTAGTGCTTGACAAAAGCTTGCTTACTCGACTGAAAACAAGTAAGACTTCCTGAATGTTCCTGGAAGCAACTTGGAAATTTACTTTTAGAGAAGGCTTCTGAGCTTAACGAGAGGAACATAGGTATTTCTATGGCATTTAAGTGGCTAATGTGCTGAAATACAGACCAGGGACTTTTAGCCTCATCTATATTTATGCTTGGTCTGCTTCGGTGCACAACAGACACGGGTTCTTTGCCCCTGAGAGTTATTGCATAGCTGCTTATGCTTACTCAGGCTGTGTCAGTACGGCACTGACGGGCTAACTTGGGAAATGATAGCCTTACAGCCATAAGGAGCTGGTTGCTAAGTAATCCCCCAGATATCTCCAGGTCTTCAGTAGGTTTTCTGTCCTGTCCTACCTGTCTAGTACTGCCGTAGTCTAAGACTGGTTCCTCGAGAACTGATACAATCTAAGGCTTGCCACCTCTTGCTTTTCCACACTTATCCTGGCAGAAAAATTATTCGTGCTTTTTATATGGATTTATGCTCTGTTAGTGAATTGAGGTGGTTTACAGTGGGATGAATATGATGAGCTCCGGAGCCAACTGGGAGCAGGGAAGGAGAAAAACTGAAGGATGGGTTGGGAGAGGAAAGGACCTCCCTTCGTAAGTAGCAGTGATCTATTTCTACTCATTGTGTATTACAAACTGCACCCTGAGCGTGCTATTTCATAATACAACTAAACTGCTCTATGAGTTTCTCCTAAAAGGGTGTTGTTCCTGCTCCCCATACTGCCAGCTTGTGCCCTTTCTTCCTCCCTCCCTGATATAAAACCAAAGTGAGTAAGTTCAGGGAACACAATGTGCAGAAGAATGAATTAATCCCAACACCACCACAAAGAGCTTTCAGCCTGCTCTAGCTGAGCATGTGGCTGTATGTGCAGAAATGTCTGTTGGAAAGGAGAGAGAACCAGCTCAACTGTTTGTGTGGTGGTACTGTCTTGGATTAGTTGAAACCAATGATGAAATTAAACACTGGATATTTTCCATAATAGTTACTGTCACTAGATTAAGTTGACTTCCTCAAGAGCTTTCTTGATCGGAGGGCATTCCAATTAGAGGATATGTATCTCTTAGAGAAGACATTTTCTACAGTCTTATGAAAACATTGGAATTATTTTTCTGTCGGAAATCCATTCTAGACATTTCTTAATTTTTTTTCTTTATACAATTCTTATGCATCCATTGTAGTCATAATTACAGGACACAGCCGATAAAAACTTGTCTCTTGTTGAATTTAGCATCAAAATGTCCACGGGTGTCATAGAAGCTACTAGTGTGCTCAACAGTTTTTGATGAATTTATTTAAGGTTTGTTTCTACCCTTAAATTTTATGGGTTTAAGTAATTAATTTTAAAATGTGTTTACATTGTCATCCTATTTAGATTTTAAGCAATTACAAATGGAGGATATTGTTTGGTTTGCATGGTTTGTGTATTTCTGTGCCTTCTTTTGAAACTATTTATCCATTAATAGCTGTATCTTGGGTTCTCAAGTAGTTTCTTTATAATTTTAAATAATCCGTTTATCTTTTTTATATGAAATTGTGATTTATTGAAGCCATTCATTTTAAAGTCTATTTGTAATTATCATCTTTTATTGAGTTCTTGTGTCCAATGTAAGCATCAAATGGTATATTCAGATTCGTGATTTGATTTTTGATTTTCTGAAAGAGAACATACAATACAGGAATACAGTATACCAGGATATTATCTTCCCTAAGTAGCTAGGAACACTTTTCTCTTTACGGACATCCTAAGTACCCTTCAAATATCCAAAGTAAAAGTTAAATGTAGATTTTTCTCTATAGAGATTATTTTAATAGGGTCCTGGGTATTGATAAATTCTCTATTATAACAAAAAAATTGCAACATACAGAAAAATCATGTATAGCTGAGGAGAAGTAGTTTCAAATTTATGAAGAAGTATTTGAATATTTATTTATTGATTTAAGAATACTGCATTTGACCAAGGTTAGCAATGTTAACAAAATATAATTTTTTTTTATTACTTGGTTAGAATTTGGTATAGTATTTCCTCCATCCAAATCATAGTGTTCAGTTTTAGAATAGGCTTAATTCCTTAGAATATTTAGTGACTGGGATACCCTGAATACAGCTGTTTCCTTAGTAAGATTCCTGGCTACATGGAATATATCATTGTTTGTCCTTTTAGTTAGATTTTCTGTTTAAAAGTCATTCTATCAAATTTTAAACTGATATAATCATTACCTAGTATTAATGTTTCACTTAAGAGGAAGTGCTGTGAAAGGAGAAAGGGGGAAGAAATGTCAGTATTTAATTTAGTTCAAGCTTCTTGCCTTTTCTCTTGTCAAGCCACTTGCAACACTCCACAGTCTTCTTTCCGTGCCTTGATGACAGATTTTTTCCTAGCTAAGGGAAAATTTAAAAATGTTAGCCTGTGTGAAGTCAAAGTCTTATGAAAATAAAGTCCTGAAATATATTTTCATTAAATAAAATGCTGCTGGTGGTGGCAAAGTGTAAAATAAAAGAATTTAAATAATTTTGGCATTACTTGGAATTCAAGATCTGTTTCTAACCATCATAGACACAGAATATTACCCTATCCTATTCAGAACATAAAATTGCCATAGACCTCTTAAAGTTTTACTGGTTTTTAACTTTTGATTATAGTATTCATTAACTTTTTACACCATCTGAACAACACCAATATTAATTTAAACAGATTGTTAAGACCAGCAATGTGATCTTCTGTGTGTGTAGATATATGGCTTTGGCCAAATGCATGTTCAAAGTCTGACTTTTAGCCCTAAAAAGGTCTTTCGTGGGCCTGCAGCTTCGGTTGTCCTTGTCATGGACATCCCAACCTTTAAAACTTATTTTCAATGGTCAACATTTCTGTGTGATGCTTCTCCTCTGAGATACACATCGTACTAGGCTCAGCCTCATTCTGCCATGACCGTTTCCATCATCACAAGTACTTGATCTGTTTCACGTTTTATGGAATCGATAAATCTCATCCCTAAAGAGTCCAGCAGCCCTTTGATTCCTGACCTGACATTTGCTAATGCTATTCCTGATGACCTGCCAGTATGGATCTTCAGAACTGCAGTCTCTGTTTGACAACACTCATCATATGAATCAATATTTAGCATTCAGTAAGTGAGCTGGGGAGTCATTTTATTGCTGCAAAAGGCTACATTGCCCCTGGGCAGCTGTCAGAAATGGGTAGTTATTAATAGCCCTCTCTTTTCGCTTAGCATAGTCAGTAGGGGTCAGCCATGAAATGATTTAATCAGTTTGTGATATCTGTGACAAAGAGCACTTAAATTGTAATCACAAAATTTAAGGAGAAGTGTCCCTGGGCTGTTGTAATGTTTTCCTCAATTTTCTCTGAAGTTGATATGGTACACTAGGAGGCTGGCCAAGTAGAAGATCTGTGTGTAAAGTCCTTTTTGTTCTGTCTTACTCCCCGTGTGTTTGAGTGTAGGGGTTTTATGGGAGGTGACTGTGGTAACATTAAAGAAGAAAACGGTATTCCAAAATTTCATTGTCTCAAGACCCGTTCCACTTGACCATGGTGGCTATATTGCTATGAGAACACTGTGTGGGGATGAGGCGTTTCCATATGTTTGAAAAGGAGAAGGAACCGTCCCCGACCTTCTATTCTAATCTTTTAGAAACATTGAAAATACGAATGCACTAAATAGAATCTGTCTTTGGGCAGCTTAGTTTTCTGCGACTGCTTTACCAGAGGAGTTAACCACAGGTTCTTGCTGAACTTGTCAGCGTTGTAACACTTGCATTTTCATGTCAGTAGGTGATCTGTTCTGGAAAAATGTCTTTAGTGTGTGAAGTCCAAACAAGCTTGCTTCAACATTAAATTTCCCTTTTCTCTTTCACTTTTATCTACAAGTAGTGTGAACAATTGGTAGAAAATTTCACTGTGTTTATCTCTGAGTTTCCCTGTGTCCACCTTGCAAAATCCTGAGGCATTTCCTAGTGTAAGACTTTGCATCACCATCCTGTCCTTTTCTGAAGAATGCTTCTCCAGTAGGACTTCCCAGTCAACCTTTGCAGTGCTTTAAGGAGCAAAGCTGATGTTCTTTTCTCTTCTATAGTAGTTGTTTCCTCATATGTGATAGTGAGGTTGAGGCTTTGACTTTCAGAATGGTAGTATAAAGTTTATTTGTAATATAGCTCCAAGATGTGCACTGATTATGCCAGTAATTTAAGATGAATAAAGCTATTTTATGAGCAGCTTTGTCCTGGAATATGTTAAGCACATTTATGAGCTTCTTTCCCATATATCGAGATAGATTTTGTGCATTCCCCTTGTGTGGAATATCTGCTCCTCTATAGTAGTATATTGTCTTTGCATGGTAGGTTTCCAAATGTTACATTCAGTATTGCATGCAAATTTGCTACTAGCAGTAACAATCATCAGGATCAGGGTCCTGGTGGAGGGATAGGAAATGGCAATTTGGTTTTAAAAAAGTTTCAAAATCAATACATTGCAGAAAAACTTGAATGTTGATGAATCTGACCATCTGACCAAGGCATCTTATGATGGAGAAAAGCCTTTTCAGGCAATTCCAATGAACTCACTAGTCACTGTGGCATTAATCATAGCAAAGAAATTTTTTTAAATGTCTGTCAGTGGGAAGTTGGTTCTATTAGTATCTCGGAGTCAACAGTAGCAATTTATTCTTTCCTTTCTCTGCGTGAGTAAAGTACTCTCTGTCTGTTAGCTTTCCAAGAACAACCCCTCTCAGATGAATACGCTACATTTACCAGAGCATTCTTTACAGAATAGTGTAAATTTACTGAATGTTATTTACAGGATAATTCTACTGCCAGTTAGTATTACATGTCACATTCATGTCTCATCTTCTGGAGATGCAGATGTTGCTGCACAAAGCTATCTCTCCTAAGCTAAAACTGTAGCAGCTTAGACTTCTAATTCTGGAGTTATCTCTTAGAACTCTTCAGCAACAGGAAAGCTAGACGCTGTCTCCTTATATCAAATGCTGAGACGATCCCTGTTCAGACAACTTCGTTAATATAATAATTGATATTTACTCATTTCATAGCAGTAAAAGCTGTGTCAATATTAATATCGGAATCCTGCTTTCTCTTTTGTAAATTGGAGACAGACTTCAGCAGATGATGCATGTTCATAAGCTGTAAGATATGAACTAAATTTTAGTAGTCATTCTTTGGTAATGTGTAAACTGTTCTAATGGTTCTTGAAGTCAGTAGGAGTCTCAGTTGCAGTTACCTTTATAATGCCTTGAATCAAGAGTACTTATGCATGGCAAATATTTCTAAGTATGACTGCTTGATTGAGATGAGGGTTTGTGTTACTTCCAGAATTTTAAGATGTTTACTTTTGCTGCTCTGGGCAAAATGTCTGATTTTGGAGCATGCAAACTAGTTTTCCCTCTTTAAATTTAGAGTTGTTATGCTTTTGCTTTTCTTTTGGTCTATTATACTTTTTCCCTTTTAGTATTTGAGTTCTTTTGCTTATAGATGGGTTTAAGAAGATGTAATTAAGAGGTGCACTTTTGCCTGTGCCCTTGTACATACTCAGTGTCTATTTGTATTTTGAATTTTCTTGCTAATCATGCCAAATATTGTGATTTACTGCTAATTCTTTTCACAAGAAACATTTTTAGAATTATTTTAATGTATTAGTATCTGGAGCATGTAATTTCTCTTTTGGCGTGTTGTAACTTTTTTCATTAAACATTTCCTGCTAAAAGTAGGAGTTCAGAAGCCCATAAACTTAGACTAGGGACCTGCTTATCTCCAGGACAATTCTAGTAGTCACTAAGTGACCAAGCATCTTTAGCAATGTAAAACATTTTCTTTATGTGCTGCACCTATGCGAGTGCAGCATTCTTCATAGGTGTGTTCTTATGTCTTTGCCAGCATTGTGGTACATGTCAAGTGCACATCTGCTTGCAAGAAGAGGCAGAAATCTTGCACTGTGTTGCAAAAAAAATTTCAAAATTAAAAATTACTTCCTGTTCCCAGTAAAATTTCTTGCTAATGCAACCCAACATTTTGTTTGTTTGATTGTTTCCTGTCCCATGAAAAAACTCTGTATCATACTCTCTCTAAAGAAGTGTTCAACATTATGGACAGTCCCTGTGGCAAGTGAGTCAAATAAAGATGTAAATTTTAACTGCATTAGTTACAGTGTACTAAATTCCATTGTACTTACTTGTATTCAGAAATGGACTAGTTGTAGTTTGCTTTAGTCTGTAAGTTAAGGTCATTCAGCTTCTTAGGAAGAGTGTCTACAGCGGGGCTTGAATATGTTTTAAGTAATGTATCTTAATTTCACACCTTCAGTTAGTGTGAATTAAGTTCTTATACAGACATGTCCTTATCTAGATTGACTAGAATCTTATGTGTCGGGAAAGCTATATTCATTTATCACTCATTTGGTGGCAAAATCTCAGTATTCATTAATGTACTCAATTTTGCATATTATCTCTAGAATTACAGACTTCCTTGTCTTATTAGATACTTATTGGTACTTACTGTATCATAACAAAGAAAGATGTTTGAATTTATAAAATGTTCTGTCAAAGACAAACATAAGTGGACATCAGTGCATGGTTTCATGTGATATTTTAAGTTTAGCATCATACATCCGTAGAAATTGTTTTGTCTAGCAAATATTGCAAGGGTTTCAAGGTAAAATAATGAGCCCTAAAAGTTGCCCTCTGATTTGAAACCTTCCGATAATTTAATAAAACATTGCTTTGTTTTGCAATGTAATATTCTTTCATACTCTTCTTTACGACAAGATGGTTTGAAGTTTTTTAATAGTACATACTTAGTAATAGGATTTTACTTGTCTGGTTAACAGAGAAAACAGGAAGCTTTTCCCTTAAGACTGTGAGTGTCATTAGTTATTATCACAATGTTGTGATAGATATTTTTTTAGTTCCAAGTTTATTTTGAGCAGATGGGAGGAAGATACGATGTCATCCCTCAAATATTGATGTATTTTTTGAAAACTGGTTACATTTGAGAATGAAGTATAGTAGAATAGATAGATATAGGATGAACAGAATTGCAAGCAAAATTATTGAGCATGGATTCATGTGGCATTTATGATAATATTTTGCCATTGATTTCAGGGGGATTCTATCTGAATAAGAGCCAAGTGAAAATAAAGTAACAAATTGTTAAATTGCATTACAATAGCCACTGTTTGCACTCGGTAGCCATTTTAGGTTTTGCATTTTGTATATTTTTCCTCACTATTTTTGTGAGGTAATACCCGCCTCTTCATAGACCTTAGGCAGGCCTTCTGGTTGGTTCATTCTTCACAACATAATATATTTTATAGTTACTTTTAAAGCTCTTATCGCTTTAAGAGCTTATTCTGTAATTTTGCCTTGTTTTCATACATTTCCTCAATTTTGTTCAGAATGCAACTTTTTTAAACACAAAATCAATTAGTCATATGATATTCACAGAGAGGATATACAGAAATTGCAAGTAAATTGTAAACCTTGAAGAGAGTCTTTGTGAACCCTTCCCACCATTATAACTGTAATACTAGAGAAACAATGTACACTGTGAAGTTCTTGTGTTTTGGCCTGATTATTTATTTGAACTCTTTCACTTACAAATTAATTGAAGTATACTGTTACTCTGTGTTAATTTAGGATAATGCAGCATTTGCTACTCATGCAGCTAAACAAAAAAATCTAGCTTCACAAGAGATGTTGGCAGGAAGTGTCTTTTGTGGCAATTTTCATGGAAGGAAAACATTCTGAAATGTTACACGACATGAAAGGAACTCAGAATGTGTTAGAGAGGTGGGAAAAGCTCACTTGAAAGAGAAGTTATAAAGACTTAATCTGTAGGAGTTAGATGCTCCTTGATGCTGAGAGTCCTGAGAAGTTAAATCAGAGATAACCCATTACTAATAGTGAGAGACCTGGAGGATGGCAGTGCTGTCCATCATGGCTGAGAAAGGGAGGTTGAATGGCCTTGGAGATGAAGACCCAGGTCTTTGTCTACGTCATATGGGATTGCAGCCAGAGCAAGATACCAGAATGGCTGGGCAAAATTATATTTCTAAATGGCTGTGACAGTCTACCTATAACTGACTGCTCAAGAAAGACAAATCCAGAAATCTACTTGGAAAAAAGGGAAGCAAGTAGACAAATAGGCGTGTGGTATAGTTGCGTAGGGATGATAATTAAGTTTGTGTCAGTGAATGTTGTTGTCCAGGTTCTAAGCACATACGAGTAAAGTGAGGGGCTGAGATGGACTATTGTTAAATTCCTCCAAAAGTTAGGAAGACACTGAGGAAGATAGTTGACAAAGTAAGAGTAATTAGTGTGGTAAGAAAAGGAGTGGTAGAGAGCTAATGCACAAAAGCTGACAGGGAAGAAGATTTTTAAGCGATTGTGATGTTTGGTGTGGAGTGTGACTGGCAAGTTAAAAAGGTTGAGAAAAGAGTGTTGGCTTTAAGGTTTGGCAGGAAGGTTGCTGGAAGGAAACTGGTGCAAATCACTGTGGTCAAGATGGAAGACTGTGATTTGGAAAGTGTCAGAAAAAGGAAATCCTAGGCAATAATTTTGCGTGATATGTTCACTGATCTCAGATGTGAAACAGAGAGATGAGATGGAGCAGTTATGGAAAAGGCAAGTGGGGTCAAGTGTTAAAATCCTGTAGCTCAAACAAGGTGGTGAAAATTATAAAAACTAAAATGAAACATACATTTTCAACTACTTACTGCTCCTCCTTCATCCTTCCTTCACCTGTAAAGGTTTTACAATTTCATCTCATTATTTGGAGCACCTTTCTTCGAAAAAAAAAATCTAAGTATACTCTCCTTGTTAATTTAGCATAATGTAACATCTATTCCCAAAGCAGCTAAAACCCATGTGCCACTTAAGAAATCTTTGTAAAGAAAGAGAGTCTTTGTGTGTGATAATTTTCATGGAAAGAAAACATTAGATATATGCTGAAATTGTGAACTTTGTGACATTCCGAAGTCTCTGAGAATTCTGACATCTTCAGCAAGTGGCAGACACGATATTCAAGTGCCTGTAATTGACCAATGCAGCAGTTGACATCTGACACGCAGTTGACTGAATGACCTGGAAGGTTACATGGGTAGGTAGTACATTAAATCCTTATTTAAAGCTTTCTCTAGTAAGTGGAATGGCTGTGACATGAGGCTAAACCACAGATAACCGACTTCTTAAAAAATACATCCTGAAATCTAACCCTCTAGAAAGGTCTGTATTGTATACAGTATTACCTATTAACTTCAAGATATGTCTCGCTTTTGTTCAGAGTATTGCGTGATTAGATTCTTTTTTTAAGTTACAAATACATGATTGGAATTGTATTTCACAGCTACGTCTTGCTACATGGATGAATGACAAGATGGGTTGAACCTTTGTCTTTGTCTTTTTTTTTTTTTTTTCTCCATTTTTCCTTCTGGATGATGCATTGCTATACAGAATGCCTCCCTGAATGCCACCCTGCACTTATAACATGAAATAGAACTGCTAATAGAAGTATGAGAAATTAGAGGTAGAAAAAACATAATACTTCATCAGCTCCATGCACCTGACAGTACATCAGGGTTCTGAATTGTTCAGGAAGAAAGTTATTCTGAAAGGATTAGATATGATGTAATAAATTATATTAAAATAAGCGAACAAGGTTTTTGTAGCGTAAAATTATAAGAAGCCTGCATCTAACTTTAATACTGATACAGGAAAAGATAGCTCACATCAGCTTCATGAATAATCTTAGTATTTCATTAGCAATTTCACCCATATTTCTTACATACATTATATATTTCAATAATATAATTTTAGAGAACTCTAACATTACTAAATCTTACTAAATTCTTGCCTTTTTGTTAGGAAATATTTCTAAGCTGATGTTCAGGCCACTGGCTTTGTAAACTTTTAGAATTGCCTTGTGTACAACTCACCTTCAATAAACTCAAGTATTTTAATACCTTCAAAGTTTACAATTAATGATAGCATAATTTTGCTTAAGATTTGCTTCTTTGAATCTGTGTCTTTGTACGTGAGAAAATTAACAGGCATGAAAGAATGAATTTTGTGAAGAGTACTTCACGTTTATTTTCTCCTCAGGCCTGTGAACTCACCATACTAGAATTAATAACTATCTTCATAGGCTACAACTATTCCATAATATTTTGTGCTTCAGATTTTATTCTAGTCCATACAGAACAACAGCATCTGTATGGGAATATGTTGCAAGGTTTGACCCATGCTTTGTGTAGAATAAAAGTTGGTTCATTTCAGTTGATTTTCTTAAATTGATGAGATTTCATTATAATTTTGAAAGTCAGTACTAATCTACCTTTCTTTTGATCTTGCTTTTAATTTCAGTAGAACTGAAATCAGCATAGGAGTAATTTTAATACTTAGTTTTTAAGAGAGCAAAATTACTTGTACAGCTCTAGGAGCTTTAATCTTTTTTTTTGTGGTGTTTTTCAGCTAGTTACATTCAAGCTTCATTCTGATGTAAATCCAAACCTCCAAATTTCATTATCATTATTAAAGGCTGTTTATTCAATTTCTAGGGGAAAAAAAAGTCTCATTGCTGTCACCATAATATGAATGATCAAAGAAGAGTAATTGTAACATTTCTTTTAGGAATCCTGCCCTCAGTAAGCCCATAGGATTTGTTTACCCTCTCTTACCAAGCAACATTTGTACCCATATGTTGAGATGGCAGCATGCCTCCCTCACTAGGTACTATGCCAGTTTCAATAGGATATAGATGCCAAACAATATTTAAATAAGGAACTAGCATAATGCTGAAAATACCATCTGTTCTGTAAAATTTCCCTTATTCTGTGACAGGATTGCCACAATGAACTTCCATGTGTTAAACACATTTTTGATACACAATAATGAAATTTGAATACCTGAACAGCTGAAATGTCTGAGCATCCATGATACCTGCAGTTTTATGAAGAAATGCAAGAAGCTTTACATTGTATGTCTGGAAGCCTTTTTTGACAACATGGGACATCAAAATACATTAGTGTATATAGAATCGTGAAGCAACACGTGGATGATAGTGGCTGTGCAATATATTAATCAGCCTTCAAAGATAAGTATTTACTATTATCATGCCCCTTCTCATGGGCAGATCTACAGAGACAAATATGTTTAAAACTTCTGTAATGATTTCTTCAGTGAGTTTCATACACGTCAGCTCTAGGAGCGAGGTCTGTTCTGTCTGGATTCCTCACTTATAGATTGCATTAATCTTAAATTTGTCAGGTGGCTAAGGTTCAATTCCAGCGCAAGCTACCGATTAGGAATCTTCGTAATCAATCAACCAATTGATTTGAAATTTCCATTTCTCACTCCTCTGTTAAAGTCTCTATGTGCTAAGTCCCCAACCACTTCTGCTTACTTGGCCATATTCATGAACATTTTTTTTTAATGCTGTGATTCCATTTGGTGATATCTGAAAAATTACACGTTTCCCAAAAGCAAGTGTCTGTGCATATATATGTATAAAGACATACATGAATAAAGCAATATGGCATTTTCTAGGAAATACTGACTTCTGTGAATGGTGGCAGCTGTCTGTATTAAAACAGGTTGAATGTGATTGATCCCAAACTGAAAATAGTGGCTCTGACAAACGCGTATTTTTTTCTAAAGAGCATTGTGTCAAAGAACATTTCTTATAGCTTTATAGGGTGTGAGAGACTTTGATCATCTTCATTTCAGAACGGGCAGAAGGATACTTAGTGTAACATAATTTTGCATGAAGTTCAGTGATTTTTTTTTTTTTTTCTGATAAATATGAATCCCATTGAAAAACTAGGTTTCTGGGGGACCTGTTAGATTATTCTCATTGAGTTTAATGAATGGTATTATCCAATGTACTTTTCCTAGAATTGTTTTTTGAAATATTAAAATACTGTGTTTAAAATTGTTAAAAATAATTAGTTTTAGTAACTATTTTAAATTACTTCAAATAGGCCAAACAAGAAATCAGATTAAATAAATGGGGCATATTTTAATATCTTTTCTGTTCAACTTGAATCAATTCTTGTACCTCTGTTCTCAGTTTGAAAAAGTCCATTATTTACATTGTTTATTCCCTGCTTCCTTGGTGTTCACTAAATTCCACCACTAGATTTTCATCCAAGAAAACAGGCTTGCATGTGTACTCACATGGAGTTTTCATGTATTCAGTCTCTGTAATACTTGTTGCCCTACAGAGATAGATTAGGAAATTATTTTGGGTTTTGTTGTGGATTGGTTTGTTTTCCATTTGGGCTTAGGCGGTACAGCAAGTGAAGCAGAAAGGTCCCTTGAGACCTTACAGATTTCACTAAAAATATATTTTTGTTCCCCTATACCAAATTTTTGCCTCATATATTTTCTTGTCATCTTCATTCTATCATCATAGCCAACCTTAATTTTGCCCTTTTCATGATTCTGTACCTAGAACTGAGCCTTTTCCAAAAAACAATGCAGATAGTAATCTCTCTTCTGCTGCGCTTAATGGAGGAAACGGGGCCTTTACACTGTCTCTGTCTCTAAATAACACGTGGTGGTTGTAATTAGCTGTAGATATCTGCGTCCAACAGGAAGGTGTATGAAGGCAGCAACGTTAGGCTGTGTTTGACAAGACTACTGTCTCACTCTATCCTGTATCTCTGTGTATCTGAAAGGCACACAATGTGTTGTTGCTCACTTTATTGTTTTCCATGAAGCCATGCAATTTTCTATATTGAGGGCTATGTATATGTTTTTAATGTGAATTTTTATATATATATATGTACATATATTGAAACACTAAAAATTTAAAGGAAACATGATTTTTACCTACAAAGCAGGATATATAAGTGCCACATACGAATTTTTGTGTTGGAGAAGATATGGTCCTTCTTCAGGGGAAGTACATGTGTGGATTAAGTTAAACTATTTCCCTTGTTTCACAATTGCATACTTAAGTAGCATGGATTAGATTGAGCGTCGT
>NW_010538313.1:80725-85278 GCF_000687285.1 Phaethon lepturus
TGAGGTTGGAAGGGACCTCTGGAGGTCATTTGATACAACCCCCCTGCTCATCACCAAATGGAAGGGACCCATAAGGATCATTGAGTCCAACTCCCTGCTCCTCACAGGGATACCTAAACCATGTGACTAAGAGCACCGTTCAGACACTCCTTGAACTCTGACAGGCTTGGGGCCGTGACCACTTCCCTGGGGAGCCTGTTCCAGTGACCAGCCACCCTCTTAGTGAAGAACTGTCTCCTAATGTCCAATCTGAACTTCCCCTGACACAGCTTCATTCCGTTTCCTTGTGTCCTATTGCTGGTCACCAGAGAGACAAGATCAGCACCTCCCCCTCTGCTGCCCCCCTTGGGGAAGTTGTAGACTGCAATGAGGTCCCCCCTCGGCCTTCTCTAAGCTGAACAAACCATGTGACTTCAGCCGCTCCTCCTAAGTCTTGCCCTCGAGACCTTTAAGCATCTTGGTTGCTGTCCTCTGGAGACACTTTTAATAGTTTGATGTCCTCCTTATATTGAGGCAGCCAAAACTGCACGCAGTACTTGGGGGTGAGGCCACACCAGTGGCAGTGTAGGGTGGGACAATCAGCTCCCTCGACCGGCTAGCTATGCTGTGCACCCCAGGACATGGTGGGCCCTTTTGGCTGCCAGGGCCCACTGTTGACTCGTATTCAACTTGCCATCAACCCAAACCCCCAGATCTCTTTCCATGGGGCTGCTCTCCAGCCTCTTTTCCCACAATTTGTATGTATAACCAGGATTACCCTCTCCCAGGTGGAGAATCTGGCACTTGCTCTTGTTAAATTTCATACGGCTGGTAAGTGCCCAGCTCTCTAGTCTATCCAGATTTCTCTGTAAGGTCTCTGTAGCCTTGAAGGAGTCCACAGCTCCTCCTAATTTAGTATCATTGGCAAACTTACTTAATGTACATTCAATTCCTGTGTCCAGACAATTTATAAAAACTTTAAAGAGCACTGGCCCTAAAATTGGGTCCTGGGGAACCCCAGTGATGACTGGCCACCAGCCTGATGTAACCCCATTTCCTAGAACTCTTTGAGGCCAGCCTGTCAGCCAGTTGTTCACCCATCAGGGCCACCTAGATCCAATTGCCCAGGACCATGTCCAGATGGCTTTTGAATGTCTCCAAGGTTGGAGACTCCACAACCTCTCTGGCAACCTGTTCTAGTGCTTGGTCTTCCTCACACTAAAAAAAGTATTCAGGAGGAACCTCCTGTGTTTCAGTTTGCACCCATTGCTTCTTGTCCTGTAACTGAGCACCACTGAAAAGAGCCTGGCTCCATCTTCTTTGCACACTCTCTTCAGATATTTGTATACATTGATGAAATTATTCCCCTGAGCCTTTTCTTCTCCAGGCTAAACAGTCCCAGCCTTTCTTCAGAGGAGAGATGCTTCAGTCCCTTAATGGTCTTAGTGGGTTTTTGCTGTATTCTTTCCAGTATGTTCATGTCTTCTCATACTGGGGAGCCCAGAACAGTCCTCCAGGTGGACACAGTACTCCAGGTGTGGCCTCACCAGTGCTGAGTAGAGGACAAGGATCACCTCCCTCAGTGGTCACCATCACTGCTGATGACACTCCTCCGAATGCAGTCCATTAACCACCTTTGCTGCAAGGGCACATTTCTGGCTCATGTTCTGTATTATATCAGGTTTTGAGAAATCTTTTCCAACTACATGTTTGAAACAAAACTGGTGTTGTGAAGAAGTTGAACATGAAAAGTTACACTCTAAAAGTCAATAGAAGCTTTGTCTGACATACTGGTTCAAGCTCACAGCCAAAGTGTCAAGGCTTCCCACCTCCCTTCCAAACAGTAGAGGACAATGAAAATTAAAGTAAAATAAGATGTCTCCTCCTGTTGGTAGGTCTGCTGCTTCTCAGCTGTAAAATGTTGAGAACCTGCCTAGTTGACTTGACCGTTTGTTAAGAATAAACGTAAAATTTAGAATTACCATAATTGTTTTTTCCATAATTTCTGATGGAAGTTTGGCTGCTGTAATTTTCCTGTGCCACTATAAAGATAACAGGGAACTTGGACTATTACAGTTTCAGTTGCTGTCTACGTAATTTCTGAAATCTGGTCAGCTTTCATTCTGCAAACTCCCATAAATTGCTAGCAAGGAACTACTGTAGAAAGAAAGGAAGCAAAAAAGGTTTAAAAGGAAAAAAGTTAAATTTTTATAAAAAGGTAAATTAATAAAATATCCTAATTCATAACTATAGCAGCCTACCAAATAATTGATAATTTTTGTCTTTGCTCACCAAGTTTCTCTGCGTAATGAAAAGTGTTTCTTTTTTATTGTCGGTCACTGTTTATCTGGGGATTTTAGCTTGTTCAGGATTATTCCTTTATAAAGTATTAATTCTGATGGATTGTGCTGTGAAATCAAGACCACAGAGATGCTTCATGGTTAAGTTATTTTTTTTTTTTTAAAATGGATTACTCCCATATCAGGTATTTGGTAGAAATCAATGTATTTAGAAACAAGTATCAGCCTTATAAGTAATGTTTGTTTCCCCAGTATAATGAAGCCCACTTAAATAAATACCTGATATAAAAATAATCCTGTTAAAACTGAACAGATGAACTCTGCACCGGTCTCTCAGAGTTCTGTAAGACCCTGACTGATAAATACTTGATTAATAAATAATCCTGTTAAGTGAAAAAAATTTGTGTGCCAAATAAAGATGTAATTACAATCATGGTCAGATTTGTTATAGGAAAGTTAGAAATTAATAAATCTCTGGGCTGATAATTTATGACAAAGCATGATGACGTTCTCTTTTCTTTGATAATAATAAGCCTTTTATAGGAATAGTTTCAATGAATTTTTTTTCAAAAATACTTTAAAAGGATTTATATCCGTGTCATGTAATAGTGGAAATACTCATAAGAAATAAATGGACATACTTTTATGGTATGAAAGCACTAATATTTTAAAATGCAATGTTTTCTTATTTCCATTTCATTGCATCTTTTAAGAATTTTAACACCTTTTTGGTTTTATGTCATCCTTAAAAAAATTATCCTAGTAATTAACCTTTTATCCAATATAGGTGACATGAAGTTAGATAATTCAGATTGAAACTCTTTAAACAAACATAGGTATTTCAATGCACATTAGAAATCCGTTCATTCATTAAAGGACATACTATAGTGTCTTTTATCCTTTTGGGATTTTGTCTGGGAGTTTTTTCTATCAAAACCATAGGCAAAATATTTATTTTTTTTAAATCTATTTCATATATATATATGAAAGAATCCATGAAAAATCTAACATATCGTGACTTCTGAAAGCTCATTAAAATAGATCAAGGCAAAATAAACTAAGATTAAAGAAGCACTTGTGCCAGTAAGAACATATGACTGTGAACAGCTTTTGCTGCAATATTCCTACTGGACTGAGCCAAGTGTCTTGCTGACATAACATTCCTGACATGGCAGTTGTTCACAAAAATGCACCAAATGAACACAGATGAAATGGATAAAACATAATGCAATGGTCGGGTTGTGTTTCATGCTGAGAGGTGAGAAGGGATGAGAAGGTTTTGGATGCCTTCAGACTATCTTTGAGCTTCTTTATTGGGGAAGCGATTAGACTATCAGCCTCTAGAAATGTAGAGCTAGCAAGGGCCCATGTGACTCCAGACTTAAGAACAGAAAAAGGTTAAATCTTTAGTTGCATCTTTTGTTACCTGACCACATTGGAATGACCATATTGTCCTTTCCTGAAGACTAGTTTTAAGTTTTAAAATCATTAGTCCCTTTTACATATGTAAAGATACTTAAGAGATAAAATCTGAATGAGTAGAAAGGTGGATTTGCATAATGATGTAGAACTGCCACTTGATTTACTTTTAAAGGTGTCTTGATTAACAAAGCTTTTTAAAGTAGAAGAAAGTGCAAAGAAAGGTGGTTTTATCTGCAAAGAAGTGATCAAAATATGCCTTGTGTTCAGATGGAAATGCACTTCTTAGTTAAGCTTATTAAAATGTTTTAACATGTAATTCATTTTTTCCTCTCACATAAAGATTTTTTTTTTTTCAAAGATGTTGAATACATAGAATGTAATTTCAACCCTTTCTCCATGAATGTGTTAGTACAAAAAAACTAAGCATAAACTGCCCTCAAATCAAGGGCGATGATTTGATTCTTGGAAACGAAGTAGTATAGATTTTAAGTCTGAAGACTATCATAACTAAATGGAAATTAGGCAAAAGGCAGACTTCCCGCCATCTGTACGTGAGGGTAGAAAAGGACATTTCTACAGCTCTGGCTAGAAATGGCTGTCGCATTGGCTGGGGGAAAAACAGTGCTGAAAGGTAACTGAAGAGATCATATCAGAATGAACCAAGGGAGATTTAACTCTGTGTAAAATATTCCTGGCAGGTATTTTTCTGGACTGTTCTTAAAGTTCTACATTGATTCTCCAGCTAACATATTCCAGTCCTTCCCTATCTTCATCACTAGAAATGCTTTCCTGATTTCTGTCTAACTCTCTCTTGCACCAGTTTAAGATCACAGAATCACTAGGTTGGAAAGG
>NW_010538314.1:0-9360 GCF_000687285.1 Phaethon lepturus
AAGATAATTGCAGATCAGATCATAGGAGGAGCTATGCCTTAGTGTCAGACTTTCAATGTTTCCTATTTCTTTTTAATACAGTTAAAAATTTTAGTTGCTTTTAGTTTCTACTGAACAGATGTTTTCAGTGAATGGCTACAACGATGTGCATGATTTATTTCCCTGAAACAAATTCAGGATGCAAGTAATTTTCCTCATTTCCTCTAATTTGCATTATATTACTTTTGTCTGTTCCAACATACTCTAGTCACCAGTGGTCTAAGTGACTGATCTCAGCAGTTTGATGATGAAGGTAGCTAGCTGAGAACTCCTGCAGGATTTTATGTAAATATTAATAGCCACAGCTGCAAGAGGAAGAGTTCTTTACTTCCAGGGCTAACAGGCAACAAAGTATCATAAAAAAGAAAGAATGTTTGGAAGGGTTCCCTAGAGATCATTCAGCACAACTTGCTGTTCAAAGCAGTGCTGGCTTCTAAGTTAGACCAGGTTGCTCTGAGTCTTGTCCAGTCAAGTTCTGAATATCTTGGAGGGTAGTTATTCTACAGCCATTCTGCACAACGTGCTCCAGTGCTTGAACACTCTCAATACGAAGAGGTTTTTTTATTATGTTCAATCAGGATTTTCCTTGCTGAAACCTGTGACTGTTGTATCTTGCCATTCACTGTACACTGCTAGAGGAAGTCCGGCTCCATCTCCTCTGCAGTCCCCCTTCAGTGGAAGTCTCCAGTAAGATCTCCCTCAGCCTTGTTTTCTCCAGGCTAAAGAAACCAATTTTGTTCAGCCTCAAGCTATGTATTGTTTGGTCCACTCCCTAATCATCACAATGATCAGCTCCAGCTTGCTTTGTATTGTGGAACATGAAAATTCAGGGAAAAACCACTTCCCTCAACTTTGATATGCTCTTGCTGATAACCCAGTAGGATTACGTTTAAAGTTTATTGTGAGAAATTACCAGATCTTCAGCAGCTGACTCATGTTCACCTTGCTGTCTTCCAGGACCCCCGTATCCTTTTTTTAATTCATTCAAGATTTGTACATCTTCCCCAAGTTTCATTCTAGGATGTAACCCTGCTGTCAACATTACATATCACTGGTGTTATGTGAATTCAGAGTCACATAATAAAGCTGCGGAAGTTTAGAGCAGCCTAAGAAGTACAGATTAAAATGATCAGGTCAAGACACTTATTGCTTTTCTTCTATCCCAGATATCCCATATATGTTGCAAGACCTGGAGCTCTTTCAGAGTTCAGCTGATATGGTAGGGTTACCTCATGTTTTTGTTCCTTCTAACTCATTATTATACATGTTTTGTTATGGTTGAACATTTTTAAATTGGATAAAGTAAGTCACAATATAAGTCACATAACTACTGATTTTGTACCTCCCCTGACCAAAGGACTCTTTTAAGAGTTGCAGGCAGAATGTCTATATATCTCATCAATTATTCAGCTTTCATTTTAAGGTACAAACACCCTTACTTCACTCAGCCCAGTCTGTGCCAATCCATGTACTAGGTATCAGTATGAGTCAGCAGCTCAGCTCAGGAACCAGAGCTCACTCAAGCTCATAGAAGATGATTGATGATGCATGCATGAGTATGTTTATCAGAGTAAATAAATAAGTGAATAAATAAAAAGTTCTTAATAGGCAATTCAAGTCCTTCTTGCAACACAGCTGCAAATACTGCCAACCAGATGTAAAAAAGGCACAGATGATGGTGTGGACTCCAGAAATTGTGTGGCCTGCCAAACAGCCAAATAGAGAGGAATACAATTGTTCTCAGTTGCAGGACAAAGAGGAGTTAGTATTTGCTGTTGTTGTCACTATAGGTTGCTATAAGCTAATGCCTCTGCCTTCCATTTTGATACATTTCATTCCTATATTTTAGCCATTCTACTTTCATAAGCCGACAAGTCTGGTGGTTGGTGATTGTACAACATTAATAAGGCCACAGCTGTATGTACTTACAACATCTGAGTATGATCACAGAAGTGGGGGTAGGTTGCTACTCCCTGACATACGCATCATCTTACTTTTTTAAGATGACTATGTCATCTTTTCCTCTGTCCTTTTTCTGACTTTCCCTCATCCCAAGATACAGATTTTCTATATTAGCTGCAATTGCAGTTTCTCCTCTCACACACATTCTGCCTTTGAACAGTTTTTTCTTCTAGGTTTGTTGTTTTACTGTGAAGCCAAGCATGTAACTGTAAGATACCATGTGTTCTCATACCAAAGTCTCAGAGGGCAGGATTCTTCTACCAAATGTGGGCCTTCATTTGGTCTCTCTTTCCGGGCAGTCAGCAAAGGCAGTAGGCACTTTGGTGGCTTCATTTATCTTTTCTGAAGAAGATGTCTAAAATAAGTCAGAGGGCTCATGGCCTGGGATTTCTTATTTTTCCTCATCGACTATAAACTAAGCTTAAGGTGCCTAGTCTAGATGCAGATACTTACACAGCGAACACCTGAGATGAAGTCCACACAGCATCTATGGCCACTAGTGAATAAGTCTAGAGCATAAATTAATTAAATACAAGAACTGTAATTCTCAGTAGTATTCTAATTTGATGAAAGGCATTGAATCCTGTTTAGATTTTTTTTTTTTAAACAATTGTTGGGTAATCTTTTTTTAAACAGTTGTTGGGGAATCTTAAATTTTAGCGGTGAAATGCTGAGTGGAATGTTTTGGGTTTTTTACTGATTTTAAAGATGTGAAGTTCTAAGTGTCTGATTCTTTTTTAACTGAAAGCTTTCATTGTTGTCTATAGCTGGGCAATGTGGGTGCTCAGTGCTACACTTGGCATTTAGCAATAGTACACACCTACACTGTAAGTGCACAGAAGCATGAGGCAGTGAAAAATAATACCCTGATATTCTCTGGAATTTTTCCAGGGCCACAAGAGGGTTTTTTTCTGACATACTCACCCCATGGTTACTCAGCCTTGAGATTATTTTCTTGCAAAGAAGTAGTGGGCTGACAGTACTGTCCAATTTCAATTTTTATTACCTTCCTGTAACTTTTAATGAGAACTTAAACCCTTAAATGTCAGATTTTAGGGTATATTTAGATAAAGTTAATGATCTAGTCTGAAGTTGTTTTCTGGTGTGTATGAAAACACTGGAAAGCAGACAGTTTGCCCTGTTCCCAGAAGAACCACTCTAGTTACTTGAAAAGCAAAGAAGGTCCTTCGAGGACATATTATTACCACATTCACTGGCAGGAAAGCAGAATGGTTATGCTGATGCACCAACTTTACATACAACAAAAGCTGTAATTTTGAACGTGTCTATGCCAAAACCTTAGGCAGGAGGTTTTGGAATTATGTAACTGGATTTTCATCCTGGTTTACTCTAATTCTAGTATAGGGGAAACAAAGAAAGAATAAGGGCCTGAGGAGTAAGGGTTAAAGGGCTTAAAGTCTTTAGTTTCCCACAGCGGTGTGCATGGGAACTGTGACTGTCCAGCAGACCTTCTTAAAGAAACACAGATCACAGTCACATAGCTGTATGACTGCTTAATGATAAGTGGTATTAACTGCATTTCAGACCTGTCTTGTTACACAGCCGTCTCTGCTAGTTTATTAATCAAGGAAGACTAAGCCAACAGCTATGTCTGTTGTCATGCATATCTGTTTTCATGCAAATTTGCCTGCCACATATGATTGTATCTCATTTTATATATATCAACCACATGCCACTATTTAAGAAGCTTATGAATGCACTATATTTAAGGAAGTGTTTCCTCAACCCAGGTTTAGAGACACTGCTTAAGCAGACACCAGACATAAAATAAAGCCATTTGTTTTCATTGTTTGAGCAGACATGAAATCATGTTAACATACACCCAAGCAAATATAAAAATAATTTATAGCTGCCCAACCAACTGAAAAAACTGAAGTGACAAAGGCAAATGTTATCTTCACATCTACATCTTCATTTTATGCCTTTTTGACTTAATACCTTTTTCAGCAATATTAGTAAGTGTTCCTTCCCCCCTTGGGAATCCTAATCTGAAAAACTTTACTTTTCAGAGGTACATAAGGTAAGAGCTTTCTTTTTCAGACTGAGTACAAGGCACTCTGGTTGCACAGGAGTAATGTTCCTTGCACTGAACTGGACACATACATGAAATGAGTGGATTTTCCATGGAAGTCTCTTTTGGTTCTGTGTAAGACTTCAAAACCAAGGTGCTAAGTAATCTGAAGACAAGATTCTTCTAGTGGTGTTTCTTTAAGAGGTCCAGGCTTCACTGTGATGCTTTCAGAGACAGACCTAGTGGGCCTGGAGTAGCACAGGTGGTACATGTTGGAGAATTTTTGTGGTACTCCTTGAGGTGAATTAAACACACATTTTGCTTAAATACAAATATAATATAAAATAATGAACAATGCATTGGGTGGAGTCCTACTGCCATAAGCAGTTCTATGAGGAATCTACAAAGATGTGTCACAAGCCGATTCTTTATACGTACTTGCACCAGCATCAATCCTGTGAGCAGTTACATGAGGCATCTCAGCCCAGCCTTGGGTCCATCCCCCAGCCCAGCTCAAAACTGGTCCAAAACTGGTCCCTAAGCACATTCATTCCAGGATGGCTACAAGACAATGCTGTAGTTGTTTCTTATCTCAGCACCAAGGGGAACTTCACTCCCTTACTGGGAGTCCTTCTGTCTCTGGCATTCTTATTTCCAGCCAGTTTAACCCCTCCTGCAGTTGGGCCTTCTTGCCTTCCATGCCAGCACATTCCTCGGTAACAAATTACCACTGCTGAGCAGATACAGTTTGAATTTCCCCTTCATACAAGTAACTAACAACTACATGAAGTGTGTTGTTGTAAACAGTGCAGCCATGAGTAACTCCTTGACATAAATGGAGTTGCAAGAGAGAATAACCAACATGGATAAGATCAGAAGTAGGCTCATTTAAATGAAATTTGCATGTATGTTTTTTGAATGGTTTTGGTTTCAGTATCTTTTCTGGAGAAGAGGAGGCTGAGGGGAGACCTTATCGCTCTCTACAACTACCTGAAAGGGGGTTGTGGCGACGAGGGGGTTGGCCTCTTCTCCCAAGTAACTAGTAATAGGACAAGAGGAAATGGCCTCAAGTTGCGCCAAGGGAGGTTTAGATTGCATATTAGGAAAAATTTCTTCACTGAGAGGGTGGTCAGGCATTGGAACAGGCTGCCCAGGGAGGTGGTGGAGTCGCCATCTCTGGAAGTGTTCAAGAAACGTGTGGATGTGGCGCTTCAGGACATGGTCTAGGGGACATGGTGGCGCTGGATTAATGGTTGGACTTGATGATCTTGAAGGTCCTTTCCAACCTAGTGTTTCTGTGAAATTGTTTCTGTGAAATCTAAATGGGGTGGGTTGACCTTGGCTGGCTGCCAGGTGCCGACAAAGCCATTCTATCATTCCCTCTCCTCAACAGGACAGGGGAGGAAAATACAAAGACAAGGTCATGAGTCAAGATGAGGGCAGGGAGACCACTTGCCAATTACCATGATGGCCAAAACAGGCTCAACTCAGGGAAATGAGTTTAATTTCTTGCCAATTAATAACAGAGTAGGATAATGAGAAATAAGAACGAAATTAAAAGCACCTTCCCCCACCTCTCCCTTCTTTCCAGGCTCAAACTTCACTCCCAACTCTTCTGTATATCATCCCCCCAGATGATACAGTTCATAACATTTTGTCTCTCGTACTCCTTCCTCCTGAGGCTCTTCCTTTCCTCCAGTTTGCATTCCCTCCCACAGGATATGGTCCTTCATGAACTTCTTCAGTGTAAGTCCTTCCCACAGGCTGCAGTTCTTCATGAACTGCTCCAGCATGGGTCCCCTATGGGGTCACATGTCCTGCCACAAGACCCGTTTCTGCATTCACCCCCCTCTGCAGGCTGTAGATCTTGCCAGAAATCTGCTCCAGCGTGGAATCCTCCACAGGCTGCAATGTGGATGTCTGCTCCACCATGATCCTCCATGGGCTGCTGGGGCACAACCTGCATCACCATAGTCTTCTCTGTGGTTTGCAGGAGAATCTCCACTCTGGCACCTGGAGCACCTCTTCCCCCTCCTTCTTCACAGACCTTGTTGCCTACAGAGTTGTTTCTCTCACATATTCTGATTCCTCTCTCCCAGCTGCTGTTGCATGACAGTTTTTACCCTTTCTTAGATATGTTATCACAAAGGCACTACCAGCATTGATGACTGACTCAGCTGTGGCCAGTGGCAGGTCTGCCTTCGAGCAAACTGAAACTGGCTCTATAAGACAACGAGGGCAGCTTCTCGTGTCTTTTCACAGAAGACAGTCCTGCAGCCTCCACCGCTACCAAAATCTTGCCATATAAACCCAGTACATTAAAGCAATTTGTGTTCTTCTGGACATATTCTAATTAGTTCTTTTGAAATCTGATTTCTAATGTATCATTCAATATCATGAATTTTTTATTGAGAGCGCTAGAACTGTTTAGCTTAGAGAAGAGAAAGCTCAGGTGTGATGTGTACAACATGTACAATGCATACAAATACCTGAAGGGAGGGTGCAGAATGGACAGAGCACCACTTTTCAGTGGTGTCCAGTGACAGGATCAGAGGGAATGGGCACAAATCGAAATACAGGAGGTTTGGTCTGAACATCAGAAAACACTTCTTTACTGAGAGGGTGACTGAGCACTGTCACAGTTTGCCCAGAGTGGTTGTGGGATCTCCCTCCTTGTGGATATTCAAAAGCCGTCTGGACACAGTCATGGGCAACTAGTTCTAGGTGGCCCTGCTTGTGTAGGGGGGTTGGACCAGATGATCTCCAGAGGTGTCTTCTAACCCCAACCATTCTGTAATTCTGTGTATTCTACAATAATTATTTATAATGAATATATGACATGCAAGAGAAGAAGGTATAATCCATTAAAAAGTAGCTATTTTTATTTATTTAAAGTATTTAAAGGAGCACTACTGGGAAAATCATACTATAAATTAAAAGCTTAATTCTAAAATTACACTAAGATTAATTATATTGATGTCATATGATTTTTACTAGAATATTAAAGATGCTTTTTTTTTTTCCTGAATGTAAAGCTTTCACCTTTGATATCAGCATGGAGGTACAGCAAAAAAAAGTCCCGACTTCTGTAAATATTCTGGAAGTTTATTAAAATAGAGATTATTACCAAGCATCTTCTTTTTAGGTCTCTAAGGTCCAGATACTGTTATTTTTACAACTCTTCTTTCCCTGTTTCTATTGCAGTAATTACTGAAACATTAAAGCTTATGTACCTATATACACAAACCTCTCTCTCTATTACATTATCCACTGCTGTACCTGTTTGTTTCTTTAAAAATATACTCACCCTCTATAGTTCCATTGTGTTTTCTCATCAAATGCCTTGAGAAGTGGGATCTCTTACATTTCTTAGACCAGCGCGTTCAGGTGCACATTAGAGTCAAAACTATCATGCTTTTTTGCAATAGTTCATTGATACAGAGCTTTAAATTTCTATTCAAATAAATCCTCTGAATGCTTTTTTCACACTGATGGATAATGAAGTTATAAAAAGCACACTTAGAAAAGCCAGTGTCATCACAGAAAAGCTAAATGAGCTTTTTTTTATAATTGTTCACTTCAGATAAGTTAGAAAGTTTAACACAATAGAAGTTTTCATAGGGGAGAAATATGAAGAATGATCTCACGTTGAAGTATGGTTAGAAGAAGGCAATCCATTAGGAGAAATAAGCAGCAAAGACTAGATTTGCTTTATGCATAAACTCTGAAGAAGCTTAATATGAAATTGCCACAGTGGTGAGTATTGTATATAACCTCACATATATATAAATTACACTTGTTACCACAGGAAAGGGAAATGGTAAATACAGTGTCATTTCCACAAAGGTCTTTGGAAGAAATCTGTAGGAATACAGACACTGCTCTGAGTGCATTTAACTTTTGTACAAAGTGAAGCAATCAGAACTATAATAAAGACTAGAATTAAGTGAGTGTATGGTGCTATGGTGAAAAGTCAACACAGATTTTGTAGAATAAAGTCATACCTTACAAATTTTGATCGGGGTCTTTAGTGATGTCAATGAACTTGTCAATAAGGTTCATAATATGATATGCACACTTCCAAAAAGTTTTTAAGAGATTTTTTTGGGAAAGTGTACCTGAGGAAAATGAACATGTATGTCTATGAGACCTGACAAGATGCATCCCAGTGTCCTGAGGTAATTGGCTGATGTAGTTGCCAAGTCACTCTCCATGATATTTGAAAAGTCCTGGCAGTCAGGTAAAGTCTCTGGTGACTGGAAAAAGGGAAACATTGCACCCATTTTTAAAAAAGGATAGAAAGGAGGACCCTGGGAACTACTGACCTGTCAGCCTCACCTCTGTGCCTGGGAAGATCATGGAGCCGATCTTGCTAGAAGCTATGCTAAGGCACATGGAGGACAAGGAGGTGATTTGAGAGAGCCAGCATGGCTTCACCAAGAGCAAGTCCTGCCTGACCAACCTAGTCATCTTCTGTGATGGAGTGACCACATCAGTGGGCAAGGGAAGAGCTACCAATGCCCATAACATTAAGTCCTTGGGAAAACATCATTCAGCAATCATCTAAGATGTAAATTAAATCTTAGGATTTGCTAGAAAAGGAATAGAAATTAAAAAAAACCCACTCATGTCCTGAGTATTAGTGTGTAGTTGTTGTCAGCTTGTCCAAGAAAAAAAGATAGCAGAAGAAAGAATGAAGGGCAATGAAGATAGTCAAAGAAAGATTTTTACTAAGCAAACCATCACAAAAAACAACATCATTACACCTGTATATATGTTATATAGTGATAAAGAGTCAATACAGCTTATACAGCATGTACAGGAATATTTATTTTAAACTACGACTTTTCAGCAAGGAAAACAGAAAGATAGGAGAGATAGAAGAGAGGTAGATAAAGTAGTTAACGATAGAGAAGAAATGTATAGGAAAAAGTTGATTATCTTTTCTCATGTTACAAGGTGTAGAGAGCACTTAATTTCTTAAAAATTTAGAATAAATAATTAAAAATGAATATATTTTTCACATAGTGCACACTTTCATTCTGTGTCTCACTGTCTCAGCATGGCATTTAGGACAAAAATAAACAATTCAAGACAATACCATATCAAGTCACTGAGGTCATGGAAAACTACCAAGGCACAGCCATAAAAACACAGATGTAGTTCAGGGCGGGCCTATGCTACAGATTGCTGCAAGCTGACAGGACATGCAAGTAGTAATAGCACCCAGTGGTTGTCCTGTTCTCAGATTAAAACTAGAAAACCAAGGAGTGTTACTTTCTCTTGTGTGTCCAGGGAACACTCAAGAATCTTCACTTACAGCAGGA
>NW_010538314.1:9391-25679 GCF_000687285.1 Phaethon lepturus
TGCACATGCAATAAATGCATACACATAGGTTAACACTTTTCTTTCAGTCTACTGCTGGTTTGTTTTTTTTTTTTTTTGTAAAAAGATTAGTGGACCAGTATCTTGAAAAGACAGGAAATTCTGGGGACTGCCATATTCTGAATGAGATCATACAGTCTCCCACTGGTTTATACTGTATGTGAATTCAATAGAGAATAATTTTGTTTCGTGTATCAAGGTAACCTTGTCTGTCAAACTGCAGGACTAAATGGGAGACATGATATGGTAGAGCAGTGATTGGCTAAAATTATGACCTAGAATAGGATGCATTAATGGAATCGAAGACTTCTTGTCCTTACGAAGCGAACTATATTCCTCAGTGAGGCACTGAGCCATAGAGAATCCTTTCCCTTAAGCAAAGCTTATCTCTGCTGTTATTGCACTCACACCAAAACCTAGGGCTGCAGTTTATAAACCAGAATTATAAATGGAAAAGAATAGGATTTCAGTGCATTCATGTTAAGCAGTCAGCATCTTGTGCATATATTGTTTACTACACTTATGGTGTTGGCCTTTTTTATCATGAACAGTTACTTCAATTGCATATAACTCCATATAATTTATGGAAAGTCATGTCCATGTAAGAAGTAACTAAACATGCTAGGCTTACATAGAGAGTTGTAGCTTAAATTAAAAATATGTTCCGATAATTAGCTACATATTCTAAATCTCCTGTTTATGATGCATCTTAACATAGGAAAAGACAAGTTAGAGAAACAGTTCTATTGTACACAAATATTTCCATAAATGTCTCACCAGAAAAGAATCCAATCCTACCATTAAAATAACTTGGTTTAACAAAAGGTAATGCTGCACAACACAGAAGGGAGTTGAGAAGGAAACATCAACATCACTAAGATATTTAGGCTAGATTTAAAATTGGCACACTTGGAACTACTAATGCCATACTAATGAACCACATCATTGAAACAAAACACTAATGGCAAGATAGTAATGGGAAAAAGGCAGCAAAGTAACCAAAATTGACAAAATAAACTGCTTCAAAAAATACAAGCCAAAAATTATAAAGAAAGAAATAATCTTGCACATAGAAAGCCAGATCTGCAGTTTTTTCTGTATCTGCCCCTAATCTGTCAAAACCTCATTCTTATTTTGCATTGATAGTGATTGTAGAAGGAGCAAGGAAGTTAAAAGCTGAAAGTGTGAGGAATTTTCTTCTGCACATCTTTATTTCTAACCCTGAATAGACACTTGACATGCTGGCAGATCTGATGTTTACACAAACCAAGTGTCTGCCAGGGCCTGAAAGACACAATGTGACCAATGGTGGAAAGATTTTTCAAAGCCAGAGTTAGGGTCATTCAAGTTAAAGGAAGCATATATCACTCTCTGATGTGATTAAGACTATCAATTCAAATAATCCAGAGTTTTAGAGAAAACTGTATACATTCTATATAATTTTGTACCTGGATATCTCAAGGACAGTTTTGAACTTGTCTAAAAAATACTCCTTGCTGCATTCAATGGGAAAACAACATTGAGTTCTAAAATTCTGCAGCTCTTCATCAGCTGGAGAGTTCCTTAGGTTCTGTCTATAAGTCTCCCAGTGAAATACTAAAATTCTGAATTACAGCAAGGAAATTGTTTTAGCACTATGTTTCATGGAGGATAGATGGGACTTGACATTAATGCTATGTGCTAGCAAAACAATGAAATTGTCTCCTTGTCAGAAACACAAAAGGAGATATACACTGTAATAAAAAAGAAATTGTCTTTGCAGAGGATTTACATCTGCACCCCTCAGTTGACTTCCACACTCCTCCATCTCCCTTCCTGTAACAGATAACATCAGCCATGAGATCACCTGATTTGTAAGACCACATTATTCATACCTAAAACCCACTGTAATCCATATTCTAAGGGGTCTCCTGACCAATGCTCGTTTAAAATTCTGAGTGGGCTATAATGCAAGTTGGGTGAGGTAGCACTCTTCATATTTTGGGGTTATATAAAAGGCTCAAACTCACTGGCCAGGGCTCAGCACATGGGAGAAAGTAAGGCAGATGAGTGAAGACAAGCACAAGCCTGACTGCACCCTAGTAGGTAAAGGGAGCTTTATGGTTTCCACACCCATCTCCTAGAATGTCTTCTTTATTATTTATATGAAAGAGCAAGCATGTAAAATACAGAAACAGTCTTGAAAGTCTGAACTGTAACCCAGGACTCATTCACAGTCTAGAGGTCTTCAGTCCTTTGCTTAATAAATACTTGAGAGTTCTTCCATACAGTGGCACAGTTTTATTTGAAGGAATAATGTCTTACTGTTTAAATGTTTACATTCTTTATTGGTTCTGGCTTTGTAGCAATGACGTGTTTCTTGTTCCTTTTATCTTCTCACTGGGCTTGAATCACTACTGTGTCTCTCTAATCTAAGACTGTAGCTTTTAGTAATGCAGAAGTTCCATTACCAGCAACTATAATTGGAATTATGTCTCTATCTTTTTAATGGTGTTGTTTTTCTTCCCTGATACTCCTGAAAATCAATATTAATGTGAATATTTAAATCTACAAAATCTGCACTTAGTCTATTTGAAGTATTAGATGAAGCTTGCAAAGCTGTTCTCTTATTCAGTTCCTCCTGCCAACCTAGTCAAGTTAAAACCATAGAAAAGTGTCACGTTTTGTGATTTATTCCCAAAGCTTTTAGCTCTAATAGCCCTGTGCTGTATGCTAAATTATAGTTTTTTGTGAAGTAGTGAACATATATGCTCCTGATGTGCACAGGAAATAAATGCACTATTTGAGTGAACGGCAGATTCTTAGACAGAGTAAGAGAAGGGATGAAAGTTGGAAAATGCATTTAACAGGTACTTTTTCCAGGGGGCTTTCCCCGCTACCTTTAATGTCTCTCTTCTTTCTGGGGAGAAAAAAGCAAAAAAAAAAGCCTAGGGCTTCAAAAATAAACCCTGCTTTTTCTGAAACCTCTTTTTCATCTTTCTGTTCCTTTTTCCTATCTCTGGAAAATACATTCATCCTTTAAACATACAGGTAAGAAAATACTAAAATAGTATATAATTCAAAGTTTTTTATTTGAAAGGAATTCTGTCCAGCAAGTTTCTCTGGGCAAGCTATTCTATACACATGTAGTGTTGTCTTTTTGCATTTAGTGATGCAGAGGTTGCCACAATAATTGCTATGATCAGGAAAATACTTCTCTTATCTGAGAAAGATCTTTTTCATTTGAAGAACATTTGTACTATGCTTATTTAAGCAGCACTCCCTATTAATGTCTTTGAGTCTGTCTTCATGGATCTTTTAGCCATTTACAGATAACTCTTGTTTGCTATTTATTTGTGAAAAAATATTATACAGAAAGACTCCACTAAAAATTGGGATTTAGTTTACAATTAATCCAAAAGAAATACAAATCCCTCCTCAGATGACAATCGGACCAATTCTCCAAAACATTAATTGCACAGCATTCAACTAGATGTTTACTTCCTTTAGGCTGAGGGGGATGAATTATGGGCAACGCTGACCACAGCCAAAATCTCTGAAGGATCCAGACCTCATTTAAGAGTGAGAATGAGAAAGAAAATGCTGTGCAATGGCCTACAATCTGAGGCTGAAGTTTTTAACTATACCTAAGATAGCCTTCATTACTTTGTACCTTCCAAGTGGCCTGTTTCCTTTGTACTTGGTATAGTGATTGTGTTACAGCATGGTGAGGAGACTTAAGGAGCTAAATAAGGAGATGATTATTCCTTTTTTCATGCTTTATCCCTTCATCAAATGGTCAGAAGTTCACTTGAACTTGCACAAAGATAGTATCAGGAGTTTATGGCCAAAAGTGAGAAACACCCAGCCGATTTCAGCAGTAGGTCTAGCTGTCAGATCCGTTTAGTTGTGACATGAATTTGTACCTGAAGTACTGAAGGTATTCAAGGTACCAAAAGACCAGGCCTGACTAGGCAGCTCACAAGAGAAGGTTCCAATGACACATCCTCAACTGCCTTTGACCAGTTCCTAAGGAACATCTGGGATGTGTTTTAGGGCACTGTTTACAAAGATCAATGTTAACTCAGAGAAATTTATTTCTTAAGGATTCTCCTACACATAATGGAAAGAGAAAGAAGAGGCAGAAACTGTCCTATAGAATCACATTTAAAACAACCAAATTAAGTTTCTGACTGGACTTTCTATCCATCAGTTTCTATTGATATGTATAATTAGCCTTATTTAGCTAATCTGGAATAAAGCAAGGAGAACAAAGAATCCTAATACTAATAACAGGCCCACAGAAAGTTTTGAGTCACAGCAAAATAAAAGTAAGTAAGTACTTCGAGACAAGAAACTCAGTTAAAATATCAGGAGAGGCAAGGCTAAAGCAAAAGGACATTAACAAGGGTAAATAGGATTTGCAGAAAGGATATTGAAAGGTAGCCTTAAACCAGAGGAGAATGAGAAAGATTTGGGACATCTAGGAGCTATCGATCAGAACTTGTTTCAAAGGTATGAATGAGAGGAGGCATCAAAATGCCTGTAAGTTTTCTTGGTTTTGCTGATATGTCTACAATGTTATTTTGCAAGCAAAACCAGCCATGCTCAAATACTTTTGTGCTCCAAGATGTATCTTCTACCCATATGCCTTGGAAGATGTAACCTGTACCTGTCTCCTCAAGACTAGCACCTTCTGAGAGCATTTGGGGAAACACTCAGGAAAACTGAAGATGTTTGAGAGATGTCATTAGTATAATGTCTTAACTTCTTGCTAATCTCAGTAAGCCAAGGATGTGAGTTTCCATGCTACCTGAGTTTTGGGAAGTATTCCATAAGAGAAACTCAAACACATCTGTGGCATCCTCTTCCCCTTAATGCTTGGTTTCTAGGTAACACAGTATATAACTCATCAGAGCAGGACAAAGGGAGCTAATTCAGGCCATATGAAACCTCCTGCTTATATGCTTTCTCCACACAGTTACAAGGACAGAATATGAAAGAAGATTCTTCAGTCTCCTCTTCTTCATGCATGATCTCCTAAATGATGGACAGATACAGTGCAATGGAGACAGCCAGGGCATAGCCATGGAGAAGAGACTTCCCTATTCACCTTTGAGGATAGCTGCAGGAAATATAATCTAGGTCTTGGATTTTATTTAGTTAGCTAGTTTTTAGGAATATCAATTAGTAGAAATGTTACCTTTCCTTTGATTTCAAAGAGCATTTTATGTTTCTGAACTGTTATTGAAAGTGTACAGTTTACATTTAGAATCTTTTCTATTCCCCCCTGCCCTATTGACAGGCTGTTTTCTGTTGGAGTCTTAAGTGCATCATTGCATTTAACTGCTGCTGTTTGTTACAGATAGTAGGGTCTGGAACGAATAGTAGTAGACAGGTAGCAGCTGATAAAGTAAATAATTAGCTTACTTCCTGAGACTCAGGGATTAGTAAACTTGCTTTCTGTTCTTTTGGAGGATGTAAAATAAATTTCGTCTTATTTCAGTCATTGAATAACTGTGCCTATCGCCTCTATTTTTATTTATCAGTATATCACAAAGTGGCATGATTTTTAAAGTTACAAGTCATACAGAATATATCAAAAAAGTACAACAACAAATAAAGCTCAACTTCCCTAGAAGACTATAAAACCTGTGAATGTATTTGTCCAGGTAAGATTTAAAAATAATAGATAGCAATCCTTGGGTTTGTAAAATCCTAAATATTTTCAAAAATTCTGTAGAGGGCAGCAGAATCTAAACAAAATTAATATTAAAGTTGGGAGGTAGAGGGAAGAAAAACACTGAATTTTCTGCTTTTCACTTTATGTAGGTGGGTAACAATGTACCTGCATTACTACAAAATTAGTAACATTCCCTAATTTTTATTCTTTACATTAACAAACATAGGTTGTGTGCATTTCTTTTTATCTAATCTCTTATTTTATATACAGGACTACTGAAGCTGCACAAAACCAGTGAGATCAAATTAACACACAAATTGTTTTTGCTCCCTTTGGGAAGAAAAAATGCAATTTACAAGGAAAATGCAATTATGTATAAATATTTATGAAAACAATTTTGAATCAAACAACATCAATGGGTGTTTGTATATGTGTGAGGTAGCAAAAATAATACCAAGTTAGACTATTTGATTAATTATTAACTTTTTCATTGCATCCCAATGGGGAACTTATTCTGGAAAAGGAACATTTTACTATTTGTTATTGTCCATAATTAATTTTTAAGTGGCAAGCTAGAGAGTGAGGAAAAGAAATTTAGTTTTTAATTAACCAATAATACAGATCAGTTCTACTTTTTCTGTCATGAAAAGAGTGGAATAAAAGGTACAATACAAGGACATGTCCTTCTTTCCCCCTCCTGTCCAGTGAGGTTTTGGTAGAAAGAAATTAAGAAAGCAATGGGGATAAATTATCTTCTTTATTATTCTGTGGGGAGAATCCACTCTGGTCATAGGTTTAAATGATATGACTCTAAGTAAAGGGTTACATTTTTCATTTAATGAAACATCTGGATCAACCGTATTTAATCATGTTAACTGAAAGCTGTAGAATACATTATCTTTCACTCTTACAGCAGTGGGTCTTTGACAAAAATATTTTGACTATGTAGCTGAAGATAATTAGGTGTAAGTAGTATCTGCAGTTCGTATCATTCTGTTTTAGTCTTAATACACTGCTTCACAGAAGTTTTTTGCAAAATAATGTATTATTTGTGTTTTCTGGGCTTTATTTATTTCTGTATCAGTTAAGTTGATGAGAGACTTCTAAAAATCCTAATAAGAAGTTGATAAAATTATAAAAAATCACACAATTTAAAAACAAGAGCAGCAGCAGCAACGGGAAACTTGTATACACCAAATATTGTCACGGTGACACAGTACAGCTACAAGACAGTTTACTGATGCTTTTTAAATCATATGAATAGGTGCATTGTAATGGAGATTTCATCAATGCAACATGGCACAAACATCACAATTAATCATAAATTAAAACAGAAATGTTAAGCAGTGATCTACCTATAAAATGACAAACAATGCTGAGCATGCAATGGGAGGCAGCTGTAAATGTTTGTATCTCAAATTAAGTATCTGACATTGAGATGACTGCTAAACTGCCTTCCTCCACTTATTGCAACATGAAATTATTTCATTGAAGCCCAATAGCTTTCTTTTTATCATGCTGCTGAAGTTTGAATTACAACATTAGACTGCCTTGCATTACAGTCATTTTATAGTCCAAGACAGTGACAGCAAACTTCAGAATATTTGTAGAGTCTGTTAGTGTAATCATCACAGCAGATTTTAGTTTCCCTCACAGAACAAGTATTTATCCTTTAAGGCAGGGGGGAAGTGTTCTTTATTTACACAGACCATAGATGTTTCTATTCAGAATTTAAAATCAAGATAAATATGCTGATGGGACTTTTCTAATCTCTAAAATGGTTTCTTTTTTATTTCCTCCCAAGTAGATCTTGGAGATTGCTGAAGGGCTAGACACGCTACTTCAAAAAACTTGAAGACTGTGTAGAAAGATGATAATAATGTTGTTGTTGCTACTATCAGCTTTTTTTCTTTTGGACTTTAAAAGTTTCTTTCTTTTGTCTGGCATGTAAATCCTGTACAAGTCTGATCTAAGAAAAATATTACTTCTGCAGTTTGTAGATTTTAAAGACTGAAATGGTCATCAACACTCGTTTTGTGCTAAACATATTTCATAATCAAATTAGCAGAAAGGTGTTATAATAGATCAGACTCCCCAGTTAAGAACTCAACTTCCTTCTGCTGTGTACACAGGAAGACCTTAATCTCTCATCTCCAGAGAGAATGTACTGTTGTGGTTTAAGCCGGCAGGTAGCTAAAACAACCGCACAGCCGATCACTCAACCTCCTGCCCCCAGCAGGGTCGAGAGGAGAATCAGAAAAGGGTAGAACTCATGGGTTGAGATAAAGACAGTTTAATAGGACAGGGAAGATAAAAGAATAATAATAATGATAATAATAATCATAAAAGAATATACAAACAAGTGATGCACAACACAATTGCTAACCACTGACCAATGCCCAGTTAGTTCCCAAGCTGTGGCCTCTCCCCAGCCAGCTCCTCCAGTTTATATACAAAGCATGACATCATATGGTAGGGAATAGGCTAGTTTGGGTCAGCTGTCCTGGCTGTGTCCCCTCTCAGCTTCCCGTGCATCTCCTGTCTTCTGGCTGGCAGGCCAGTGCATGGAAAACTGAAAAGTCCATGACTGCTTAACAACAACTAAAATCATCTGTAGGTTATCAATATTTATTTTCATCTCAAATCCAAAACATAGTCTCATACTAGCTCCTACGACAAAAATTAGCTCTATCCCAGCTGCAGCCAGGACATGCACTCATACTCTAATGTGAAAGAAACATAGTAAATGTTCTTCTGGTAATAAAACTTCCTCATCTTCTGATAATCACATACTAGCATTTACCTACAGGTGATAGCCACAAGGGTGACTCTACCTGTCTCAGAAAGCCATGGACAAGGAAGAACTCTGCAAAATGGTCATATATATGATACACTCTGGTTCTGTTAAGGGCTTCTTTGCTCCATTGTGGATAACACTGGGATAATCATCAAAATTTCCAGGTCCAAAATTACTGTTCCTGTTACCTCACTTCCTTTCACAGGAAAGGAAGGACATATGGCTTCACCATCACTTGCACAACCTAGTATGATCATGGGAGTCATATGGACATCAGGAGCTCTAGGCTGGCTACATATGATTTTGGTAAGTCTAAAGCTTAACTACAACTTTTGGGTAATGATCTCTCATGAAGGGCAAGGATCCAGCTGAACAGAGCTGGCAGGTCTTTAAGGATGCTTTCCACAGAGTGCAAGAGCTCTCAATCCCCAGTCATAAGAGATCAGGAAAGGAAAACAAGAGACAGCATGGCTGAGTCAAGACCTGCTGGTCAAACTAAAGGGCAAGAAGGAAATGCACAGACAGTGAAAGCATGGGGTGAGTACATGGATGCTGCCCGGTTGTGTAGGGATGGGGTGATGAAGACCAAGGCATGACTGAAGCTGAACTTGGCAAGGGATGCAAAGAATAATGAAAGTGATTTTACAGGTTTGTCAGCCAGAAAAGGAAGGTCGAAGAAAACATACTCCCCTTGATAAGCAGGATTGGCAGACCGGTAACAAAGGATGGGGAGAAGGTTGAGGTACTCAATGACTTCTTTGCCTCACTCTTCACTGGCAATCATGCTTCCCACACCTCTTGAGGGGATGGCCCGCATGACGAGGCCGGGAGGAGCAAAGTCCCTCCCACTGTAAGAGAAGATCAAGTTCAAGACCACCTGAGGAACCTGAACATAACCAAGTCTATGGGACCTGATGAGATGCATCCCAGAGTCTTGAGGAAATCAGCTGATGTAGTTGCCAAGTCACTCTCCATGATATTTGAAAAGTCATGGCAGTCACCTGGTGAAGCCCTTGGAGACTGGAAAAAGGGAAACATTCCACCTATTTTTAAAAAAGGGTAGCAAGGAGGACCCTGGGAACTACCGACCTGTCAGCCTCACCTCTGTGCCTGCAAAGATGATGGAACAGATCCTCCTAGGAGCTATGCTAAGGCACATGGAGGGCAGGAAGGTTATTCGAGACAGCCTGCAAGGCTTCACTAAGGGCAAGTCCTGCATGACCAACCTAGTGGTCTTCAGCGATGGAGTGACTGCATCAGTGGGCAAGGGAAGAGCTACAGATGTTGTCTGTATGGACTTCTGTAAGGTCTTTGACACAGTCCCCCATAACATCCTTCTCTCTACATTGGAACCCCCACATTCAATACAGACTGGGGGATGAAGAGATTGAAAGCTGCCCTGACAGAAAGACTTGGGGATATTGGTGGATGAAAAGCTGGACATCAGCCGGCAATATGCACTTACATCCCAGAAGACACACTGTATCCTGGGCTGCATCAAAAGAAGCGTGGCCAGCAGGCCAAGGGGGGTGATTCTGCCCCTCTACCAGCTCTGGTGAGGCCCCACCTGGAGTACTGAGTCCTGCTCTGGAGCCCTCAGCACAGGAAAGACATGGACCTGTTGGAGCGGGTCCAGAGGAGGGCCACAAAAATGATCAGAGGGTTGGAACACCTGTCCTATGAGGACAGGTTGAGAGAGTTGAAGAGACCTTCTTGCAGACTTCCAGTACTTCAAGGGGGCTTATAAGAAAGATGCAGACAGACCTTTTAGCAGGGTCTGTTACAACAGGACAAGGGGTAACAGTTTTAAACTAAAAGAGCGTAGATTTGGGCTAGATATAAGGAAGAAATCTTGTACAATGAAGGTGGTGAAACTCTGGCACAGGTTGCCCAGACAGGTGGTAGATGCCCTATCTCTGGCAACATTCAAGGTCAGTTTGGACGTGGCTCTGAGCAACCTATCTGGTTGAAAATGTCCATGCTCGTTGCATGGGGATTGGACTAGATGACCTTTGAAGGTACCTTCCAATCTGAACTATAGTATGATTCTATGATTCTCTGATTCTGTGATTCTATGATTCTATGTTTCCGTGGTCCTTGTAGCCCTTATATGGAAATGGTAAGTTGTACATAGTAACTTGTATTGTATTGTTTCATCCTTTTACAACACCCATGTGTAAAAATAAAACTGTTAGGAATCTAGACAATCTATACATGCAGCAGGCACTATGTAAGACTCCTCCAAAGACCTACTATTAAGCATTTTTATAGTTTCATTTTTTCATTCCTTCTGTTCTTTTAAAATATTTTAACAGATTTCAGTGACAAAATTCTGAATTGTATTTCTGAACACTTTACATTATACATTTTATGAACAAAAATAATAATAAACTTGTATTCAAACACAAGATCAGTTATCCCAGTCAAATTTAGCTCAATAAAATAGTTCCAGTGGTAGCTAATACTAGAACAGTGGTAGAAAAAGAACTAGCATCTTAAAGAATATGCATCAGCCAAAAGCATTTGAAGGTTTTCAAATAACTTTTGGTTTATAAGTTGCCTGTAAACAGTTCATGCAATGTAGCCAGTCTGGCATGATTAGTCATACTCAATATTGCCGATACATGAGATTAAAAGATTACACATTTCTAATGGTCTTTCTGTTTTTCATCTGTTTGCTTGCTTGTTTGTTTGTTTGTTTGTTTAAAAGATTCATATCTCCTTTGTGTGACAAAAAAGGATAAAAATGCATATCTATGATTTTTATTTTTCTGAAGCCAGTATATTTGCAGCACATTGTCTACTGACCTTAAGATCATTAAATATCTCTTTATTCCTTTCTGTTGTGCTCCAGACAATGAGTCAAATGTTCATACCTCACCATGTGTCCATAGTTAGCTGCTCTTATACTTTAAGCTAAGCACATGTTTATCTGCCTCACTGCATGAGGGGCAAAGTCCTTAGCTCTAAGCAGCTGCTGACATCCTTTGCATGTAACATAACACTGAAGCACGCAGTGTTCTTTTGGACTGGACCTCACTTCAAACTGTCAAAACAGATAAGCAAGAACAATTCGTTAAAATGATTTTTCATTGTCCACAGGTATGATCCTGCATTTGATACATCATTATACAGTATTTTATATGCATTATTCTTTCTGATATTAACACTGAGGGTCAAAAGAGATGTTTCAACAAATATTACGGGAAGTTAAAAAAATGTGCCAAGATATTTGGGAAAAGTAAACACAAAGGACAAAAATGTATGGAAAGTTAAAAAAGCAAATATATATAGGGTCTTTTAAATTGTTACGCATCCATCTTGAGAGCATGTAGGGTGTATCAGAGAATTCTTCCAGTTGGGTTTTAAAATTACATCATTAGAAAGTTTGTGCATAAGGATATTGAAATATCGACAATGACACGGGAAGAAGGGTTGTAGCAGTGACTTCAGAAAAAAGCTACATGAACCTCACTGAACGTATCTTTCTGCCTCTAGAACAAAATAAGGTTTAATAAAGTATTCAAAGATTCTATGTCCAATCCATTTTCATTTAATATCTTCCTTTTCAATCTGTACTGATTGTTCATAGAGTCATAGAAACCCAAGCCTGCAAGATAGGACCAAAAAGGAGCCAAGCACATTCATGGGGGCAGAACATTTCTGTCATTCTATCCTTTTGTCAGCCTTTGAAGTCACATTCTGAACAAGAGCCAGCAATGTGCCCAGGTGGCCTTCTTGGCCAGCGTCCTGGCCTGTATCAGAACTAGTGTGGCCAGCAGGAGTAGGGAAGTGATCATGGCCCTGTACTCGGCACTGGTGAGGCTGCACCTCGAATACTGTGTCCAGTTTTGGGCCCCTCACTACAAGAAGGACGTTGAGGGGCTCGAGCATGTCCAGAGAAGGGCAACGAAGCTGGTGAGGGGTCTGGAGAACAAGTCTTATGAGGAGCGTCTGAGGGATCTGGAGTTGTTCAGTCTGGAGAAGAAGAGGCTGAGGGGAGACCTCATCACTCTCTACAACTACCTGAAAGGGGGTTATGGCAACGTGGGTGTTGGTCTCTTCTCCCAAGTAACCAGCAATAGAATGAGAGGAAATGGACTCCACTTACCCCAGGGGAGGTTTAGACTAGATATTAGGAGAAATTTCTTTACTGAGAGAGTGGTCAGGCATTGGAACAGGCTGCCCAGGGAGGTGGTGGAGTCCCCATCACTGGAAGTGTTTAAAACACATGTGGACATAATACTTTGGGACATGGTTTAGTGGGTATGATGATGTTGGGTTGACGGTTGGACTTGATGATCTTGTAGGTCTTTTCCAACCTTAATGATTCTGTGATTTGGGAGAAATGTAAATAAATTAAGAAAATGTTAAGATAGAAATGAAAGCTCAGGTTGGCTTGCAATTGCACAAAGTGAAGGTCCTTTACAAGTAGAACCTGAGTTTAGAAACAATAAAACTTGATGTCTTTTAATGTTTCTACTGCCTTGACTCAACATGTGTAACTAGTCAAGGGGCAAGGAAAGCTTTAAGTGCTGAAAAGGAGTATTCTTTTTTCCTTACCCACATAAGTGTTTCTATTCAGAGAAGTAACTACCTTATGCCTCTTTTTTCCCCTGCATCTTTCACTTAATTAAAAAGGTTGCAATGTGGTTGTCTACTGATCAAGTGTTCCCTTGCAGGTATGTTTTTGCACAGCAGTTGTTGCTACTATTACTGTTTTTCTGTCTGCCCAGGACTAAAACACAACAAAAGGAACACAAATGAGATACATGGGTTTCATGAGAGCCATATTCAGGTCCCTTAAGAGCTATAATTTGAGCACTTCTGCCTTAGAACATCATTATCTAGGCCATAAGTTTTCTGCATGTTGTTAGAAGGCCAGAGTACGCATTAAACAGTGTTCTGCTTTGTATTTTCACTACAGTATCTAAACTATTGAAATAGAAATTCTTGACCTAGAAATAGAAACAAACAAATTAAAACAGTCACAGATATTTAGTAATTTTTGAATTTTCAATTAACTAACTTGTTTTATGGCAAGGAAGGACTTCATTGTTGTCACTGTTGCTGGCATGGGCCAGCAGCTGAGCACCACACAGCTGCTTGCTCATTCCCCCATGATGGGATGGGGGAGAGAATCAGAAGGATAAAAGTGAGAAAACTCATGCATTGAGATAAAGACAGTTTAATAGGTAAAGCAAAAGTCACAAACACAAGCAAAGCAAAACAAGGAATTCATTCACCACTCCCCATGGGCAGGCAGGGGTTCGGCCATCTCCAGGGAAGCAGGGCTCCATCATGATTAACAGTTACTTGGGAAGACAAACACCATCACTCTGAATGTCCCCTCCACCCCTTCCTTCTTCCTCATCCCAAGTTTATATACTGGGCATGACGTCATATGGTATGGAATATCCTTTTGGCCAGCTTGGGTCAGCTGTCCTGGCTGTGTCCCCTTCCAGCTTCCCGTGCACCCCCAATGTTCTTGCTGGCAGGCCAGCATGGGAAGCTGGACAGTCCTTGACTACTGAGCAACAACTCAAAACATGAGCACGTCATCAACATTTTCTCATCCCAAATCCAAAACACAGACTCACGCTAGCTTCTGTGAAGAAAATGAACTCTATCCTGGCTGAAAACAGGACATCTGCAAAGATATTTCACTGTATAAAGAAGTGAAATCAGAATCAGTTCACAGCTCTATCACTCAAATTTGTAATTCATAGTTGTATTTGCTTACTATAGCTACATGAGGCAGACTAATCCACAACACATTATTTACTTAGCTAAAACGATGTTTATTTTTTTAGTTATTCAAGCCTAGGGTCTCATAATGAAAATATTTTTCATTTCATTGTAAAAATGTGAGAAAAATCTTCCTAAATGTATGAAGAAGTTTGTTCCATTTGAGTTTATCATGCTCAGTGTTCCATTTTTTAATGTGTTTGAGATATGGTCCTGAAACCATAGAGTATCATTTTGTTTTAATGGGTTTGAAAAGCATAACTCTTAAATTAGGTGGAAGATATTAGAGATGTAGAGTCTGAGGACCCAAGGGTATAAGATACAGGTATAAGAAATTTCATAAAACTCTTTAAAGTTTATTTATTATTTATTTTATTATTATTTATTTTTTAAAGAATTATCCCAAGATCTGCTTTCTAGAACAATAAACTATGTTAATTGCTTTTTCTGAGAATTTTAATTTAATTTCATTTTACTACTCTGACACAAAGGTTACGTTACGCTTCGTGGGGTAGGATCAGATCCTAGCTGGAAAACCTCCCAGCTCCAATCTGCAAAATGATTATGCTGCATTCATTTAAATATTGCATTCAAAAAATCAAAAATAATAAAAAAATCACTGCACATATCTACTACACATGAATCACTACCTCTCCCCATCTTTTTCTCTTCTTTAAATATGTATGAATGCAACAAGAGAAAATAAACAGAAGAAACTACTTTTAAACATTCCTTTAGTGGGTTAGATACAAGACTGTATTTCTCTAAGTCCCATCTATATTGCTTCTTTGTCTTGACTACTAAAGTTATGGGAATCAGACAAAGATATACATGAAAATATACGTTTTATTCTTTCTAATTTGTTTCTTTTCTTCATTAGAGTTTTTGGTATTTTGTAGTGACATCTATGTTATGAAAAAGAAAGTTCAATGGTTCAGATACGTGTAGCAATACTTTTTGTAGTAAGCAAGTTTGGAGACTACTTGGTTAACTTTCTCATCATAGTCAACATATGGTGTATTTGAAAATTTAATTTAGGTGAGCTAGTTTGCTCCGAGTATGCTTGTCTCTCTATAACTCATTATTGGCATCTCAGTTACCTGGGAATTGTCTTCAAGTAGGTTCATACTTAATATGACTTTGCCAATATATTTTCTTAAGTTGTATTTCTGGAACTGTTTCCTATCACAGAATCACAGAATCATTAAGGTTGGAAAAGACTTTCAAGATCATCAAGTCCAACCATCAACCCAACACCACCATGCCCACTAAACCATGTCCTGAAGCACCACATCAAGGTGTTTTTTGAACAATTCCAATGATGGTGACTCCACCATCTCCCTGGGCAGCCTGTTCCAATGCCTGAACACTCTCTCAGTAAAGAAATTTTTCCTAATATCCAATCTAAACCTCCCCTGGTGCAACTTGAGGCCATTTCCTCTCGTTCTATCGCTAGTCACTTGGGAGAAGAGACCAACACCCACCTCACCACAACTCCCTGAAAGGAGAGCAATAAAGTCTCCCCTCAGCCTCCTCTTCTCCAGACTAAACAACCCCAGTTCTCTCAGCTGCTCCTCAGAAGACTTGTGCTCCAGACCCCTCACCAGCTTTGCTGCCCTTCTTTGGACACGCTCCAGCACCTCAATGTCCTTCTTGTAGTGAGGGGCCCAAAACTGAACACAGGATTTGAGGCGCAGCCTCACCAGTGCTGAGTACAGGGGCACGATCAGTTCCCTACTCCTGCTGGCCACGCTATTTCTGATACAAGCCAGGATGCTGTTGTCCACCTTGGCCACCTGCGCACACTGCTGGCTCATATTCAGGTATCTGTCGACCAACAGTCCCAGGTCCTTTTCTGTCAAGCATCTTTCCAGCCACTCTTCCCCGATCCTGTAGCGTTGCATGGGGTTGTTTCTGGCCACATGGGCAGGCACACTGCTGGCTCATATTCAGCTGGCTGTCAGCTGACACCACCAGGTCCTTTTCCACCAGGCAGCTCTCCTGACACTCTTCCTCAAGCCTGTAGCGTTGCATGGGGTTGTTGTGGCCGAAGTGCAGGACCC
>NW_010538314.1:25850-31556 GCF_000687285.1 Phaethon lepturus
GACCGGCTCCAGAACCGACCCCTGGGGAACCCCGCTTGTGACCGGCCGCCAGACAGATTTAACATTGTTCACCACAACTCTCTCGGCTTGGCTGTCCAGCCAGTTCTTAACCCAGCAAAGAGTACACAACCCAGCGAAGAGTACACAACTATTCCCCCAGATAGTTACAATTTTAAAGAATTTTAGTGAATATTTACAGAAAATAATTTTTAATTGATTAACATGAATACTTGCATCACACATCTGTTTTTTTATTATGTGGTCAAGTAACAGAGACTTTTGATATAATTTATGCATCCAGTTAAAGAAACTCAACTTTTCGTGCTGACTGATCATTAAAACTGTTTACTAGGTGAGGTACAAGCAAAAGTTAACAATTTTATTATTAAGTATAATAAAATACAATGGTCCTTATGTTTGGAAAGTTTCCCTTGAATTATTCTACTGCAATTTAAGTGTATTACTTCTTGTATAATCTGGCACAGATAAAGAAACCAGACTGGTGCCTCACTCATTGCAGCAGTTTTTCATGTATTTATTTGAACTGTCGCATTGTGTCCTCAGAATCTTTTCTAAAGTAAACAATCTAAATTCATATAACCGTTTCTAGTGCACATTTCCCTGCACATTTTACTCATGCATGTGTAAAAATATACATAAGTACATATATACATATACATTATAAATAATATCAATAAAATAATATCTAGGAAATTAAAGGATAGTTTTAGTATATTTCAATCCTATAGTATGTTACTACATTACTGTAGTTGTGATCTTTTAGGTAAGAAAGAGTCACCAGCAATCCTGTAACACTAAAGGCTAGAAATGTTAAATAATTAACTGAAAATTAATTACCTGCGCTCTAGAATAAATTCATTAAGCACATACTCATGTAAATAATGCTGTTTAAAATCATGAGCAATTCTTGCAGTTGTACAACAAAAGAAATGGGATCTTTAAATGCTTCTTAAAATTCCTCATAATCTCAGTCACCTTTACTCCTTTCGGTTAATTGAGCAAGCCAAAAGATAATTAATTCAGTTCAATTAATGTAATAGTAATTTTTTACATTTGTTGCCAGAACTCTCAGCCACAAAGTGTTTAACATTGTTTAAGTCTTGCTTTACTGTAAGGAGGAATCCTGAATTGGCTACTCTTTATGGGGAAACAGGAATGCTGCAAACTAAACTGCAGAATCCTGCTGGCCAAGGCAAAAGTCAAGGGGGAAATCTGAGGCTGCACAGCTGAGTCCATCTTATTACTTGTCTGAAAAGGAGCATTTCATGGCCCTGGTTATGTTGGCAATTGCTTAATATCATATCCTTTATCTTGAAAAATCTTAATTTGGCAAACAGAGCACTAAATGGAACCAAAGCAATTTCCCATTTCTAATTTTAAACTGGATTTACTGAAGTGTTATAAAGACACTGTGCTACTTCTTGCATATCTCTTGTGAGATACCTCTTATACGCTGTATTGTATCCTAACATAACTATTCAAGACAGATTAACATGCAAGAACAAATTAATCATCCATTGGTAATCCAGTATTCATCCTAGCATGAGGGAACATGTATCTGATAATCAAATGCTATTAAAATGAAATCTTCAATAAACACAGTCATATACAATTCACCTGTCACTAAAAACATTTTATTGGCTGTATAGCTGGTGCCATGCAAAATAGGAAGGCTGTGTTCTTTGATAGGGAAATGGAAGTTCAAAATATATCGTTTTACTTATGTCCTTTAAAAGATCCTTTAGCATATTACCTTGCTGCATCCCAAGATAAACAAAGAAATAAAACCTCAATTCTTTAAATGTGCTCTTTTCATTATTATATTTTCTCAGTGTGAAATAATATCTGGAGATTTCAATTCACTCATTCCAAGTGAAATGTCTTTGAGGATGGTATCTGACAGAGGCACATCTAACTTGTATGGTTATGTTACACTTGGATGCATTCCTTCTATCTTCCAGCAAAGAATGGAGTTGCAGCTGTTGCAGCTTGAAGCCTTGTAAATAAATTGTGTGGTGTGGACCACCTAGTATACCTTCTCTGGCCAATGGAACAACTTATTGTACTACCACAAATAGATCAAGCATCTCTGGAGAGGACATAGGTTTTCCTAAATGCTTGGAAGGCTTTTTTTTTCACTCTCTGCCTTCTTCCCACTGCCAGCAATATATTTTACAAAAAAAGAAACAAAACAACCGAACCCAAAACCAACTGCATAATTAAACTCTACTGTAACTCCAGGCTTTTGCAGTTTGCACTGTTGTTGTGTTTGTTTTGAATATTGTATTTATTAGGGAATGCAACAGAGATACATTTCTGTGTGATTTATGCGTAATGATCTGATAGTCATTTGAGGTGCACTTTTAAGTTGCTCTTTACGGCCATATTCTTAATGACTTCAAGAGCCACAAATTCTAGTAAGCAAGCTTTTCTTACATAAGTATGCACAATAGAGTATCTAGGGCATACATAAGATAAAAATTTTAAAAAAGGAAAAGAAGATTTTTCAAATTTATTTTGCTTCTGGGAGCACATGTTTATTTTGAAAGAATTAAAAATAACAACTGGAAGTAAAAACAACATCAGAAAAGTGAACATAGCACCTTAGGTCATATATATACACACTACTAAAATTCAAAAGAGTAAAGGCAAAATTCTGCCCTAGCTAAGTCAAATCTGTTTTCATTTAAGTCAATAGACACTGTGAGTGAAGATCTAAGGCAAAATTTCCTTCTAAGTTTGTCTCTGTCCTACCACGACTCGGTGAAACACAAGAGCTATTCTCATCAGGATGATCAAAAGTACCCCAGGAACCAGAATTAGACATCTCTACTCCACATCACAAACTACTTTTCCGTAGGGTTAACCTAATACATTATAAATAATTCATAGCTCACAGAACTGACAATGACCTACATAATCAATCATTACTCTTTCCATTTTTGTTATCTTGCTCGCACAAGGAAGAAAGAAGGTTTTGCTTTCTCCTGGCTTTATATGAAGATCACTGAAATCCATGATAGACTCCTGCTTGACTTCAGCTGGAGCTGAATTGGCTCTGATTGAGCGATATTTGACATCAAAATAGCTTAATGCCGCACTAAAAGACACAACTGTGGCTCGCTGATTCTGGTGTTGCTTCTGTGCCAGAATCATTCCCAGTTTAGTCCTGTTGCCAGCTGTCCCCAGTGCAGCAGACATGGAAAAGCAGAGGCAGGGTGCGGGAATGCTTCCCAAGGAGTCCCTTCGGCAAATAAGTTGCAAAAACACCATTGGGCTGGAAATGTCCCCTTGAATCAGAGTAGCTCCAGAGAACTCAGCAGAACTGGAGGAAGCAGGGAGTGGGTGAGTGGGCAGAAGAAGGAACAGAAAAAGAAAATGTGAAAAGAGCTGACTGCTCTTATTGCTTCCATGGGCATGAGATAATATCTGATGGTGTGCTTTTTGTGGTGTGTATATGTGAGATGTTTAACTCCCACTACAAACAAAAAAGATATAGACTTTTAATTTGTCCTTTAGGTTTTTGGTTAAAACCATGACATTTATATGAAACTAAATTTATGTGTACGGATACTTTGTTTATTATTAGTTATACTGTGCACTTATGGTATGGAATTCCCCATGCCAAGACATTTTTGTCTGCTTTTGACTTTTTTGGTATTTATTTCTCTGTGCCTCTGTTCAAATGTTCAGTCCTGGACAACTGAATTCTATTCATACTATTCAGCTGTTACCTCCCTTCAAATTTTCAGAAAAATAAGGTTTGTACCTGTGAACCAGAGTAGATTAAAAAGTATATAACCTGTGTTCAAAAAAACGGAAAAATATTCCACATACGTTGGAAAAAAATATTTGAAAACCTCTTAGTAATTTGCTTTTCCTCTTTAATCTTATTCTGAAAAATCTACCTAATTGATGTAATTACATTCTGTTCAAGAAGCTACAGCTTGCATATTCTCAGTAGAGACTTACTGAGTTTCAGAGGAAAATCAAGGAATTTTTTTTTTGTTCTCTACTTATTCCAGATGACAGATGCAATAGCTGGATGGGAGTTTTCTCAGAACTGTTATTTTTGTTGTTTTGGTCTATAGGGTATCAGATAGGAAAATTAAAACTTTGTATCTGCAATTTTAAAGATTCCCCTTGTGGCCCATCAGCACTAAGATTGTGATGCTGAGGTAACAAAATAAAACTTTTGGTATATGGAGAAAAGAAATACATAGAACCAGAGGCCTCGGAGAGAGATGATGCGTGATTCAATGGGAGCTGAAGATAATATGTGAGACAAAACTTGAAGTGAGAAAAAGGATTTTAGTTCTAATATGAAACTTCAGCAAGGAAGCTAGGCCTGAAATCAGGTTAAGGGGTAGAAAAAGAATTAATTCAGGGTTAGAGGAAAGAGAAGCAAAATGCTTAGTATGCCCTGTTCTCCAGGATATAAAATACAGCTCTGGCCTACTGAGGTTCAGTCTTCCTCTACAGTCAGCATATTGGCTAATAATGTGTGTCTACTCTAGCTTGCCTACCCAGAGAAAGAAAACCCACTAGTGATATCAATTAATTCATTAGCTCAAATGCCACAGGTATGTATTACTGGTCTACAGACTTAAATCTTTTATAAGATCCATGCAATCATTAGCATTGACGCACTGTGTGCCATGCGTCTAAGCTCTGGGGTTTACAGTTTGTTCTTTAGAAGGTTAGAAAATCACAGACAAATAATCCATGTTAAAAGTGTTCACATGTTAAATAGCCATCGTATTTCGTGACATGCCAGCATTACTGGATCCTTATTTACTTCCCTTGTATGTTTCATAATACAGAATGTAACTACAGTGATTCTTTTTTCCTCTTTTATGCAACAGAACACATTTTTATTTGATACACATCATGCTCCTTCAACAGCAATAAAGCAAGTGAAGGAGGTTGTTATCTCGAAGACCCCTCTGCTGTACAAGCCGGATGCTATACAAGTATCCTGGCAAACAGGACTCTAGCTGCAATGAATTTCCTATGAAATGCTGGGCAGGACTCTCAAGACGGACTTTTCCTTACCTTCATTCCTCTTAGTAAACACACACACATTCACACACGGGCACTCTTTCTCTGTTCTCTCACAGTTATATGAGACAGGCAGGCAGAGGCAAGCAGAATTGCTCAGGGAATGGAGGCAGTGAATCCAGACCAGTGAAACGAAGGAGGCAGTGCCTTAAAAAGCCTGTACCTAAAGTGTCTGCCTATATCCTTATGTAAGTACTCCGCATTCAGAACTAAAAGTGAAATAGATGATAGCTGTGATGTGATTATAGGCGACAGTATAGAGCAGATTAATTCTTTTTTTTCTTAATTCTTAAGAAAATAATAAAAAACACCTCAAGTGCTTGTTAATAATTGTGAAATTCTCAAATATAGTAGTGGAGAACACTATAAGAGAATCTGTGACTACAGAAGAGAGTATTTTTTGCTGCATCAGAGGTGAAACTGTACACTTAATAAATGGACAATGTGAAATCTGAACAGCTGCCACTTCATTGCACACTATTTATTCAGACTACTGAAAGAGGTCTTGGTCTTGTGAAGAGAATAGCATGAGAAATGTGCAAATGATTATACAGGGAACATTTTTCAGTCTAGTACTGAGCACAAAGTATGGAACTAGACTGGATTAACAGAAAAGATGTTTTT
>NW_010538314.1:31598-37553 GCF_000687285.1 Phaethon lepturus
GAGTTTAAAGTCTGCCCTCCCCTCTTCCCCCCCCCCCCCTCCCCTCCCCTCCCCTCCTCTCCTCTCCTCTCGTTTCTTCTTTCATTGTAGTTATAAAAGTACTGATTGCATAAAAATAATTTCTTAAATAGGAATAGATTTTTAAAATGCTTTATGGCCTTAGGTTGCTTATGCTTTTCTTTGCTGAGTTTGAAATAAGAAGAGAGCAAGCAATAACAGGACTGTTGTCTAGTCTAGCTTAAAGAGAAAATTATCCTCATCATGCTACTGAAGCTAGGTTGACTCAGAACTCTGTGTATCTATTTCTCAAGCTATTGGAGATGAACATATTAATTAACTCACACATGACTTTCAGAGAAATCTATATTTCAATCAGGGTCCCTAGAGGGAAAAACATTTCAAAGTTACTGTGTGATTATAAAACCTTGAGAGTTTAACACTCATTAAAATCATTCCTAATATCTGAAGTGGGGGGAGTATGGTTTTCATTACCTATCCCTGAGAACTTCAGGAAAGTAGATTAAATGAGGTATTCAGCTCTGCTGTAGAGCTGCTGAAGAGCTGGTTTAAAAGGAAACAAGCAGTAGATATTGATGTTTTACTGTCCTAAAATGTTCTACCATAATGATATTTCAGAATTTTCTAAAAAAAACCCACTTACAAAACACACAAAGTACTGCTGATTGTACACAAATTTTAACCTAGGACAAATAAAGATCCTCAACAATTCTCTTGGGAAATTCTTTTGAGGCTTTACAGTACATCTATTCTGCCCCCTTTCTTGAACTCTTGAACTCTAATTTAAAAAAAGTAAAATATACTTCAAAACAATTGCTTCACACATTTCAGCATTTCCTTCACCTGTAGAGGATTTTAACTAACAAGGATGAATTAGAGATAAGTTTGCTATAATAAAGTGAACCAAGTTTTCTCACCTTGTTATATGGCTAGTTCTACTAACTTCAGCATGTGACATATGATGTATATTATGTAGTTGTTTAATCAGCCCTGAGTTGAAATATGCTTGAATTTCTTGACCCACATTTTAGATTTTGGATTTGACATGATGAGAATGATTCAGATTAACTTGCACTTTTTAAGAAAAAGATAGGGAGAGAAAGGCTTTGATAAACAGTAGTGTAACTTGTACCTGAAAATGACTGTTCTAAAACTTTCTTTGGCATAAATCTGCAAAAATTAAGATAAGGATTAGAAAAGCAGTAAGGAAAATTGATATACAGTGTTAGAATAACTTTGTATCTTTGTAGTCCAGATATCATAATTTTATTCCACATTTAGTTAATGTTAATTTCTCCCCATGAAAGCTCTAGTGTGAAGGCTAAAGACGTTAAAGTCAGTTCTAATTCACTATCTTTTCTTTGTGGAGATGTGGGGTCCTCAGGAAAAATGGATTTCTAAACACAGTGTGTGATAGAGTGTCTCATCTGAGATTTATATTTTGTTACAAAATGGGTAGAAGTAGCGTTACACTTGCAGTATCTTCCTCTCATGCCATTCCCTGAGCATGCTTTGATATAGCAGAAAATGTCAGCTAGTAAGATTCACTATAAGATTTACTACGTAAATCTGTACTTATCAACAAACCATTCCATAAGCAGTTTCCAAGTGAATGAAGATAAAGTAATTAATTTATGTATGAAGAGTTCCTTTTGCTGTGTTGTTTTTGGGGTATCATGTTACTGATAACTGGGGTAGGCAGTGATGGTCAGGGCGACATGTTTTCCCATTTTTCTGCTTAAGTAGTTATTCAATATCATGATCTCATAGATGTGGAAATAAATAATAACTGTCTGACTGAAGTATTATATTCTGGCCACTTGAAACAGCTATCTTAAATAAACTTGATTTTGTGACACACAGTCATTTATTCATTTGAATGTCTATGTGTACAGCTTTAGAACTTCAGTAAGTAATGTTTTGATTATAATAAAGTAAGAGGATAGCCCCAGATGTTGATGTCTTGAATGTCGTAGATATTTAGACAACTACCTCTTCACAGAATCATAAAGTCACAGAGTAATTCAAAGTGGAAGGGACCTCAGGAAGTCTCTGTGCTAACTCCCTGATCAAAGTAGAGTCAGCTCTGAGGTTAGGTCTCAGGTTGTTCAGAGTTTATCCAGTAAGCCTGGAATACCCCCAAGGATGGAGATTACACAGCCTTGCTGGGCAGCATGCTTCACTGCCCTCATAGTGAAAAAGTTTTTTCTTATATCCATTTTGAGCCTTTCCTGTTTCAATTTTTGTCTGTTGTCTTTCATTCCATGAGATCTGTGTGCCACTGAAAAACCTTCTTCCATCTTCTTGGTAGCCACCTTGTAGGTTCTGGTGGGTCTTGTTAGGTCCCCCCTGAGCTGTCTCCAGGCTGAACTAGCCCAGCGCCCTCAACCTGTCCTCACAACGTAAGTGCTCCAGCTCCCAACAGTTTCAGTAGAATTATGCTGAACTCTCTCTGGGTTAGTGATGTCTGTCTTCTACTCAATGTCCCCAAACTAGATGCAGTATCCACATGTGATCCAATGAGTGTGGAGTAAAGGAGAGTAATCACTTCTCTCAAATGACAGACTGCACTTACACTAATATACACCCGGACTGTGTTGTCCCTCTTTGCTGCCATGCCTCACTGCCGGCTCATGCACAGCTTGCTGTGCACCAGGAACTGCAAAGCCTTTTCTGCAGAGCCAGAGCTCCCCAGCCAGGAAGTCCCCAGCCTGTATCGTTACAAGGGGTTCTTCCCCTTTAAGTTCAGGATTTGGGATATTCTTGGTAGATATCACCAGGTTCCTGTTGGCCCATTCCTCCAATCTGTCTGAATCCTTTTGGACCTGACCTTAAGGTACCATCCAGTCTCCCTAGCCTGGTGTCATCTACGAACTTCATGAGCAAGCACTCCATCACCTTATCACTGATAGAGACATCAAACAAGACATGTCCAGGAAGAGACCTGTATGGTACCCCATTTGTTAAAGGCTTCCTGGTTCAGTATGACCCATTAACTGCTACCCTCTGAGTCCAACCATTCCACTAGATTTTTACCTATCTAATTATCTGTCCACCCAGACTACAATGACTAACCTTGGATGCAACGACACTGTGGGAGACAGTGTCAAAAACCTCTTTAATGACAAAGCTTTTCCCTTCTTCACAAAAAGAGTAATTTTATCATAGAAGGGAATCAGGATGGTAAGGCATGATTGGTAAAGCCATACTGATGGTTACTAGTCACCTTCTCTGTTGTGTATCCTTAAATGTGTTCCAAGAGTTCTCATTCTGTGATTTTTCCAGACACTGAAATGAGGCTGATTTGCCTGTAGATCCCTGGATTATTTTCTTAGTCTTTTCTGAAGATAGGTGCCACACATGCCATTTTCTAGTTGGCAGGGACCTCACCCAGTCTCCATGAACTTTCAAAGACTTTAAAGAGAAGCCTTGCAAACACATTGGCCAGTTCTCTCAACATACCTCAATACAGACCATCTGGTCCCATGAATCTGTATAGGTTTAGCTCTCAAGTACTTTCTCACTTGATCCTCATGCATTTTTTTTGTTCTTCTTCTTCAACCCTTCCACTAAGTACAGAGACCTGGGAGGACTTACTGATGAAGACTGGCAAAAAAGGCATTGGTTATCTTAGCCCTATCTGTCTGCTGTCCCTAGATCATCCACTCCATTGAGCAACTGACAAATATTTTCCTTGTTCAGCCTTTTACTACTAATGCAGCAGTAGAAACTCTTCTCAATGTCCCTTGCAAGTCTCAGCTTGAGTTCAGTCTTGGCTTTCTGGACGCAATCCCTACATGGTGATGTTTCTAAATCCCACCTATCCCTGCTTCCAGTTCCTCTATACTGTTCTTTTGCATTGGCTGTTTATTATGAGTTCCCAGTTTAGCCATGTCAATCTCCTGATGTCTGCTTGTCTCCCAGAGTATTGGGGGAGATTGCTGTTATGCTTGGAAGATGCTGTCCTTAAAGACCTGCCAGCTTTTCCTGAGTTCCTTTACCATTTCTCTTTTAGATTCCATTTACCTTTTCCTTGAATAAGCTGAACTCTAATATCCTCAAGTTCAGGGTCTGTACTTTGCTACTTGCCTTCTTCACTCTCCCAGGATCTTGAACTCCACTAAACCAAGACTTCCGGTAAACATCTCATTCCTAATCAGATGCTCCTTGTTAATGAATACGGGATACAGTTGTGTGTCACCACCTGTTTGACCAGTTCTCCCCAACACCCTTCAGACATCTTCTTGACTGCTTACAACCCATCACGTTGCCCTTCTAGCTGATGTCGGAGATTGAAGTCCCTGACAAGAACTGGGATCTGTGTTGCAGATGTATCTTCAGCTGTTTAGAGAAGGCTTCATCCACTTCCTTACCCTAACCAGGTGGTTTGTAACAAGCTTTCACCATGATGTCACCTTTAGCAGCCTCTCCTCTGATCCTGACCCACAAGGTCTCAGCCAATCTGTTGTCAATCCCACAAGAGATCTTCGTACTTCCAAGCTGCTCCTTCACATAAAGGGAACACTCACCTCCTCATCTTCCTTGCCCATCATTCTTTGTTCTCATCATTCCTGCCATGTGAGCTGTCCCACCAGCTCTCAATTATTCTGGTGATTTCACAGTTCTGTGACCTCATGAGAACTTCTGTTTCCTCCTGCATGTTTCCAAGGGCACATGCATTTACATACAGACGTTTGAGGTGGTCTTTCTTTCAACCTTTTGATCTGAGGTCTTTCTTGTTTGGATATCCCTGCTCTTTGCTTTCATCTGTATTGTTTCTCATTAACTGTGAGTTGTAATCTCTCACCCACATGTTTTAATGTAACAGAGAATATGGATGCAGATGTCACTTCTCAGTGCACTAAAATGTACACTGCATATTTTGTACTCAGAACAAAAAAATCCCCCAGCTGTCTAAATTGCTTACTAGCAATTATGTGCCCTTGATATCTGGCAGCTTCTGTGCCTATGCCATCAAAGGTTGGACAGTAACATTTGAACCAATTAAACTGAAGAATTCCATTGTTCCTTAAAATGTATTAGCCACTATTATACTGCCTGTGGACTTGCTTATTCATGACTTATTAATGTCACTGGAAAATTCTTATATTTCAATATTCTCTAATTCTAATATATTACTGTGAGGGATGAAAAAGAATGAGTGGTGAAAATAAAATAATAGAAGGAAGTAAATAATTTATATCTGAATGTTAAATTTAGCAAAATAGGAGAGAACATAGAATGTTTCATGTCAAGACAGAAAACAATGAAATCTCATTTTTTAGTACAAGATATTTTGTCTGTTCCTCATAGGATAGAGCAGCAGTACATGAGAAAAATGAAAATGGCTGCTGATTTTTAATACACAGGTTCCAAAGGGTCAAAATAACAGCATACTCCATCATCTCATAGAAAAGATAAAATATTAGCCATCACATACTTCATCCAAGTGACAGAACTTATATTAAGAAAAGGTGCTTTAATCTATTAGGACACCTCTGAATTTCATGCTCATCCTTACAGTCAGTGGGAATTCAGTTAACTTGGTAAAGTTAGATGGCTATTGCACTCACTACCACATACAACAATGTAAATATTATTCCCACTAAGTACATGTTATTTAACAAGTGTTATAAAAATTTCTCAAATACACAGTAAGCAGAAGTATTCTCTTACAATACTCTGTGATTTGTACTTTCAGAAAATGCCACTTTCAGAACTAAAAAGCATGCAACTCCACAACCATGAAAACACTAGCAATACCTGTCTTTCCTTTAAAAATAGTCCTTTAAAAACTGTATACAAGAAAAACTTATTTCACGTTCCTCTCCATGTTTCTCTCCTTTAATCTTTTCAGTCATTTCTTTCACTTGGCCGTAATCTAAATACCATCACTGGCAAAAGAATTTTTCTTTTCACAGAATCACAGAATCACAG
>NW_010538315.1:0-9512 GCF_000687285.1 Phaethon lepturus
TATATATATAAATTTTTAGAGAACATATAGAAGTCATTCTGGATCAGCAAGCTAAAAGTGTGAAACTGCAATGGCAAGCCTTTATTACTGGATTTAAAATGCAGTTTGAAAACTGAAATCAGCATGCTTTTTCTGTTGTCTGTACCTATGTAAGACCACATTGTTTCATCTTTCTATGGGTTTTTCATCTCATTAGCCATTATTAGCAAGACTGCATCAGCTCTGTGTACTTTTTCTTAAATTTGCAGTGGGTACATGCGATGTTTTCTGAGGGATGCTGCAGAAGCTAGTGGTTACAGATGCATCAGAGGTTTCCTCTTCACTCAAAAATGTTCCGGCTTCAGATTACAGGGAGGATATAACCCCACCTGAAGGCAAGCTATAGGCACCCTGACCAGTCTGGAGATCCACCCTGTGCTTCAGACCTGTCGGTCAGACTTGCTGCATAACTCAGGAGAGAGAATTTTTTCCAGTCACCATTGCACTGTTTGATTGAGCTTGCTCACCTTCCATAGAAGCCTTTAGCCTTGACTGAAGGCTTTGATAGACAAGTGACCTGCCATTTCCCTGGAGCAATTTGTGCGAGCAGATGGCCTTGCTCACAGGCAAAACTGTTTGCCTCTGTCCTGATGGAAGCTGTTTCGTTTCAACTTGTGACTGTTTATTCACGTTATGCAATGGATAAGGACTGTAGTCAGTTGTTTTTTCACTCTCTGTGTAGATTATTGAATTGAACATGCTGCTAAAGTACTTTTAACTGCTGTCAGAGTGTGGTGAAGAAGCTGAAAGAAGTAGCTTATGCATCTGGGCATATCAACAGGCAAAGCATGTCAAGTAATATTATGAAATTAACATCAGAGACTGTTATTGACAGAGGTGATTTGTCCTTAGCATTTCACAGAATCATTAAGATTGGAAAAGACCTTTAAGATCATGAAGTCCAACCACCAACCCAACACCACCATGTCCACTAAACCATGTCCTGAAATGCCATGTCCACACGTTTTTTGAACACTTCCAGTGATGGTGACTCCACCACCTCCCTGGGCAGCCTGGTCCAGTGCTTGACCACTCTCTTGGTGAAGAAATTTTTCCTAATATCTAATCTAACTCTCCCCTGGCACAGCTTGAGACTATTTCCTCTCATCCTATTGTTATTTGTAAGATTACATGCAATGACATTTTTCTTTTACCAACGTTTCACTTTGACAGCTGCATGATGCGTTCTCCTCCTACATGCAAGGTCTCCCACACTCCAAGCAGTGTGCGGAACAGGCAGAAAGTCTGTTTGCCCCAGTCATCAAGAAAAGTTCGAGATGGTCTCAGCAAAAGACCATGCATGGTTAGTGCCTTTGACCCCGGTGCCGTGGAGCTGCTCCATACCACTGCACTGGCCAGAAGCTTCTGCAGCAGCAGTGGGGAAGGTGGAGGAGAGCGACAAAGTCCTCCTGCACAAAGAGCCGCTTCCTGGCTGCATGGCTTCAAAGCATGAGGGACATGCCCAGCCCACCATCCTTTGGCGCCAGAGGCTAAAAGGCATCAGTCTGTGAGGACAAACCCATATGAGAGCCCGGAGCATGAAGCCCATCAATGTCATGAAGCTGGTGTGAATGCAGCTAACCTCCTTGTGCAGCCAGCAAATGAAGGGGATGCCCAGTTCCCAATCCAGTTGCAAAGTGCCCTTTTAGGGACTGGGAGAGCAATCCTGCAAGGGTACATGTCAGTTGTAATGTGGTGAGTATGGGGTCTCCAGTCCTTCTTCCCCACTGCCTGCCATTGCTCTGACAGGAAAACTCTGTAAGCAAGTGGGGATTTGAGGTTCCATCCAACTGTGCTGCCAAGCTTACGTGACAGCAAGATCCTTAGGTGCCCCGCAAGGCACCTCGTTGGTGGTCAGTGTGCCTGAGGATGCTCAGCTATACATGCAGACTAAGCATGATGCGTCAGGCCTGTGGATGTCAGAACGCTGTTCTAAAACCCTACTAAGCTGAAATTTCTTCACTAAAGCACCTTTCCAACCCTGTTCTAACTTAATTTTTATTTTTAAACAACCTCCATCACCAAAGGAAAGAAGTAGTGGGAATAAAATGTTGAACTAACATTTTGTCCTTTTAATTTTCTGTACATAAGTAACGTTTTAAACCTTTTCCTTTTGTGTGGCATAATTACAACTGATGGTTAATACAGCTTTTTTTTAAAAAAAAAGTTTTCTGCTTTTGAACTCACAGGAAGCAACTATTGGTTGATTTTCTTTTATTAATTTGTTTTGGCTTGGCTTAGTGAGGAGGCTGGCATGCTTTCAAAGACTCCTAACAGGTATGTGACAGAAGGTGCTGTCATTTATGCTTTTAAGTTGTCTAGTCCGCAGAAATAATTAACCTTACCTCGTCACCCTTTGGTGCTCAAGACACAGTTGATTAATATCATAACGCGGTTGTTTCATTCCAACCCGTGAGGTTTTCCTCCTGTTCCATGCCGGTGCAGGTGGGGAGTGCAGACACAGCACTAGCAGCAGCTTGTCAGAAATCCCGGGGAAATGCCGGTCCCGGACACCTCATCAGTGGGAAAACAGAGGCCCTAATGAGCTGGTAATTCACCGTGTTGAGCAAGGGGATGCAGAAGGGTTTCTGCCAGGAAGAGAGCAGATTCTGGAGGGTTTCAGCGAGCGATGGAGGGTGGGCTTGTGGGGGGAAGCGTGTGTGCCTCCCCCTGCTCGGCCCTTGGAGCGGGGCAGGAAGCTATTGATGGGGCACTTGGAGCTTGCATCTGGAAACAACATGTTTCAAAGGGTTTATAAATCTTGTGCTCAGCAACAAAAAAAAAAGAGAGAGAGTGGGAGGGAGTGACTGCAGGAGGCTGTGGCAGGGACAGGTAACAGAAAAGATGACAAGAGGTACTTTGTCTGTGGGATGCTCTGCAGGCCGATGTTCGTGCTGAAGAAGAAAGCTGTACCATCTAGAACATCAGTGAGTGCTTCCATCCCCCTCCACACGGCCGATTTTGAAGCTCATGTACAGCTGCACTGCCAGTGAGATCCTCCAGTCAGTAGGTAACACCACCAGCTGCCAGCCACGTCCTGTCCCTTCAGCTGAGCTTTGTTCATCTGCTTGAAGATCCCCATGTGGAGGCTTCTGCCTCCCGCGCAGGAGACCCTACACCCACCCTCTGTTCACAGCCCGTGACCAGAAGTTATTACATCAATGAAGGGGTGACAGTGTAGCACCAAATATTTTTTTGCACTGGAGAACTGAGTGAAGTTACCCAGCACTTAGTGGTGATGTTGAACTCGTACATCAAATGGGAAGTCATCGCTGAATGTATACCATTGACGGGAGCGTTTTGTTCTCTGTTTCTGGTTAGCATACACACTTTGTGCAAGTGATATTCAATATTAATGTTCACATTCCTAGATTTTTTTTTATTGGTTTCTCTGTTCATTGGTTCCCTCTTTAGCAACATGTTGTCAGTGAAATGCTAGAATGGCTAAAAGAAAAAAAAAAAGATAATTCCTATACTTGCCATACTCACTAGCAATATTAATTATCCTGTTTTATGCAAAAGCAGCAGAATCTTAGTGTCTCCAACGGCCATGATAGCTATACAGACTCTGAGAGATGTGTCAAACGGCGTGTCCCATTTTTATCTTATGGAAAAGTCTCATCTTATGAAGTGAGTGAATGTGGATTATCATTTGTGTATGGATATAGCTGTGTAGTGGTGACTGTAGGTGAAAACTGGACATATGCTTGTGACTGAAAATAATGAGGAAGATTTTAACATCATTTATACTAATGAATGGATACTAATGGATTTAGAGCAATTATGTGAACTTGTTTTAGTGTCATCCCAATATCAATGTGGCATAATATCTTCTGAAATTGTTATCTTAAGGAAAACATCACCATTTTTTTCTGTGACATTTTGCTTTTCCAATTAAAAATATTACCAAACAATCAGTAAACACTAGAGCTGCCCCAACTGCAAATACCAAGTGTGAACTTAATTTCTGAGGCTTGTAAGGTAACTGGTGAAATGGGTGTGTTCTCCACCACCTTAAAGAAAACTACTATGAAAGAAAAAATATTTCTTTAGGAAAAAATGTCAGGTTCTCATTCTGTATCTATAACAACACAGATTCTTATTTGCATCATGGTTATCTTAAGCCCCGTAATACATATGAAAGTTTTTTGGTTTACCAGTTTGTTTAGCAGTTTGATCATTACCAGCTGATGAATTAACATGCTCTTGTTATATGAGTATATATAAGTTATATATATGAGTTATACTCTTGTATACTCAAGACCATACTCTTGGTCTAAGGCTTTTCTTTAAGAAAGGTTCTACTGTTCTTCCACCAAAATTTTCTTTTATACATTTAATTCTCGTATTTTTTTCCTTCTCTAGACACCACTAGGTATCCCACTTGACATTTAATGCTACTCTGCAAAATAAAAAGGGGTAGACACTGTGTAAGCTAAAACTTAAATCACAGTGAACTTTACAAAATTTCTTCATTCACTATAAAATAATCATTTATCGAGAGGTTATTCATGCATCTTATGCATGCTAGTAGCACATTACATGATTAGTAACATTTCTATTTTTCGTGTCATTTGTCCATTAATCTTTACTTTATAGGATTTTCTTGTTGTAACAGTCACACTTTGCATTGATCATGCTGAGCTGAAATAAAGTATCAAACAATAAAACCTTAGCATTATAAAATTATGGCTGTAATAGCTTTACATATCCTAAAGAGTGCATATTTTTTTTAAAGTTCCTCAGTTAATTATGAAGCACAGCACTTCTGGAAACTTTCCTGGCTCCATCTCCAAAACATTATGGTCTGCAACCAAAAACATTGACATTCGCTTCTCATTTTCATAGGCTTTTGTCACTTACCACTCCATTAAAACCAGTCTAATGAACTTTCAAGCATATCAGCTGTAAAAATGAAAACTCTTAAGTGAAACCAAAAATTTCCCTGAATGTACTTTCCTCCCAGGTGCACTGGTCTCCCTCAGTCAGAGGTAACACTCAGAGTGTTCATGTCTCTGCTTTTCCAGCAGTACCGAACTCCAGCACTCCTGGACTGTCAGCAGTGAGTTTTCCATGGCAGTTGTAAACCTGTGGATGCCACACCATTTCTTTGCTGGTGTTTTGTCTCTGTCTCTGTTTGAAGGTAGGCACTGGTGACAGAGTACACACTCTTCCAATTCAGGGGTATATTAGAGAGTCCTGCATACCTCTGATGCTCCTGCATCTGTCTCCAATATGAACCTGTCTCTGTCCTTTGATGTGCATATTTTTCCTTGAGTTCCCATTTCTGTGGCCATTAAACATCTTACAGGACACTGGAAAAAGCAGACCTCACTCCTTGCCACTGTCACTCACTAAGTTGATTATTGATTCTGCTCTGTCTCTTTCTGTGCAGCCTGGTAAACCAAGCAGATTTTCAACATTTGAAAACAAATTCTCTGTGCTCCTTCATCACTTCATCCATTCCGTAGATGGATGCCCTCTGAAGAGATTCTCAGTCCTGCAGGTCTTCCAACATCTTCTCTGTTAAGGGAATGGTGAAGCATTTCCTCAGCCACCTTTCCCACCCTACAGTGGGATTGGCCAGGTCTAAGCTTTAATCTCTCTGAGAGGTGATATGAAACAAGTTTGCATGTATGGAGATTGTTAAACCACAATAATGGGAGAATGTTTCCGAGCCCCTAGTGAAGGCAACCTGTTTAATGAGGATACTTTGCAGTTTGTTTATTTAGGAATTATGCCTACCTACATACAGACGGGGAAACACTCCTAAACACAGAGTGTCACAAGTCAACCAGTTACTGTTGAATTGAATTGTCAATCTGTGAAAATGACACTTTCTGTTTTCCATAGTCTTCCAGCTTGGAAGGACTATAATTTCGAGGACACAATCACCTCCAGCAATGAGAGGATTGTGCTTCTGAAAACAAATTTTAGCCTAGAAGATATCATATCCTTGGATTTCCTCTGCTGAATGAGGATATATCTCCCTACAGAGAATACTCTGAGTGACTTATTTTTAGCTCTGACTGCTCCCTCTGGAAGGACCGTCTCTCCTCATAGACCAGAGGGAGACAGTCACTGTTAGCTTTGCTGAGTATCTCTGTTGTAACATGGGGAAACAAATACAACCCAGAATGTCCAAACCTCTTTGGCACACAGGATACATGACTTTACTCATATTTGCCTCCTTTGAAAACACAGTGTGGTGGTAGATCTGTACAGCACATTAGCAGATGCACAACATGCAGAATACAGTGTCAAAGAACCACTTCTACCAAAGCATGAGAATCTCATTTCAGCCCTGGTGTTACAGGCAGGGCATGGCCAGGGTTTACAGCCCGATTTAGAGGGTGCATAAGTTTGAAGTTAACACCTGCAAACAGAGGTCTGTCCCCCAATAAAGTGTTTGCAGGGCAACCTTGTTCAGGAACACCCTACCCATGGTTTTTCAAAACCAAATTCCTCGCAAAAGTAGGTCTTATTTCTCCTGTCATCCGAATACAACTCAATCTCACTCTCACTCATGAATTCACCTGTCTGACAGCATAGCATAGTCCTATGCCTTTTCCCTAATGCTTCATTACCTTAAATTACTTAATTTTAAAAAATACTCCAGGGTTTGACTTTATTTGTAGTATTAGGTATACAGATTTACATCTGTACACCTGTACGTGTCTAGATAGATACACACTCACACACACACACTTTTTGTGTTTTGGACATCTCGAGGAGCAGAAGAAAGTGAAGCAACAGCAAGGGCTAGAGCTGATGAGCGTCCTGGGATGGGCTTTCTGCTTGCACATTAAGAGGCCATCTCTATCCCTGAACTATCCTGTGCACCCTGTCTCAAAGATGAGGAGACCTGGGCAGAGACAACAGCCCAAGCACCGCTTTTGTGAGTCCCATTTGCCACCCAGGTGTGCCAGAGCTGCACTGACTGTTTCATCAGGGACAAAGGGATAGGAGATCTGAGCAAAAGTCAGTGTGAACAAAGACCTGAGGACACTGGTGAGACTCACCCACATGCCTGAAGTTCTTGGGCTTCCCAGCAAGCATGGTAAGGGCACCTGCAGGAAGGGGTGTGAGAGAGAGGCCCATCCCAAGTAAATTTCTGAGCCATTATTGAGAAGGTATTTGGAAAGAAGAAGATTAAGTTTAAAATGTGTCATAGCTGCAGCAGGTAACTGGGGAACCTGGGTATTTATTTATGGAGGAAAGGTGGTGTAAAAATGTTAGAAACTACTAGATGTCATCTTAGAGGAAGATTTTTTTTTTAACATCTTGGATGAGGAAAAAACATGTGATTAATTATTCTCTATAGGGTAGGTATTCACAATATTTTTTAAGAGTTCTAGAACATTTTGTAAAGCCACACTTTAAAGCCAAAATGGAACACCACAGAAATGCTGGCTTGAAATGCCAAATTTATTGTTTGTCTCCAATTCCATATGTCTGCTTCATTTATCATTGAAAAACTTCTTCCATCCTAAATTCAAGTTCTCCAAATTCGGGCACGAACTTATGCTGACTTTTTTGTCTTCTGTTGGTCACAGAGGCATAGAATCAAAAGAGTTAGCTTTGATCTGTCGTGTCTTTCCTAAAGCTTATGAAGCATGGAAAACTTGTCACTGCTGTAGAAAAAGGGAAAGAAATAAGGGGAAAGATAAGCACTGCAATAGAAAAGAGAAAGGTGAGTAGCATAGTGTAAGTAAACACTGTGAGAAGATAATGAAAAGATACAGGAGAGAAAAATCACCCATTTAGACCTTTTTTTACTGACCACAGAATGCAGGCAGGTTGTTATAGCGAAGGTCTTCTCTATCACTACCAGTGGGCGCAGCCTGCTGGGACTGCTTATTTTTATGTAGTAGTGGCCTCAAGTATCTAAATGCTTACAGCGTAATGAAAGCTAACAGTAAGAGTCTCTCTCTTTCTCGAGCTTATGAGACAAGTAACTTGATGCATGATATGAAACATTAGGTTTTCTTAAATTTTGTTGACGGAATGAATTCCCTTTTATGGCATCACAGTCCTTACTTTGTCAGGACAATATAGTAACAAACAGTCCTGTGCCAACTTTAGTAATTATTGTCAAGACTTTTCTGATCTATGTTGGTTCATCTTCTTTTTTAGACATAAAGGCTTTTCTAGATGTGGAGTCTACTAGGCTCTAACCAGGTGTTTTGCACCATGTTTTGTGATTAGATTAATCTTCAGATACCAAACTTCCTCTTTGTTCAGCAACACCAAGAACAATTATTTGCTTAGATCCCTGTGGATTCTGGGTTTTTTCATGTGTAACTGAGTGGTGAAAACTCAGAACAGAACCTGTCTGCAAGCAGCCGTTTCAGTCTACACTTTACAAAGCAAAGAATTTCATGGAAAATCTAATTTCAGGGAGCTCCTTCCTTCCTTCCTTCCTTCCTTCCTTCCTTCCTTCCTTCCTTCCTTCCTTCCTTCCTTCCTTCCTTCCTTCCTTCCTTCCTTCCTTCCTTCCTTCCTTCCTTCCTTCCTTCCTTCCTTCCTTCCTTCCTTCCTTCCTTCCTTCCTTCCTTCCTTCCTTCCTTCCTTCCTTCCTTCCTTCCTTCCTTCCTTCCTTCCTTCCTTCCTTCCTTCCTTCCTTCCTTCCTTCCTTCCTTCCTTCCTTCCTTCCTTCCTTCCTTCCTTCCTTCCTTCCTTCCTCCCTTCCTCCCTTCCTCCCTTCCTTCCTTCCTTCCTTCCTTCCCTTCCTTCCTTCCCTTCCTTCCCTTCCTTCCTTCCCTTCCTTTCCTTCCTTTCCTTTCCTTCCTTCCCTTCCTTTCCTTCCTTTCCTTCCTTTCCTTTCCTTCCTTTCCTTCCTTTCCTTCCTTTCCTTCCTTTCCTTCCTTCTCCCAAAAATCTCAAACAAGGACAATTCTGCATCCACTCTGGCAAGGAGCACAGCAAACATGGATGATCCTTCTTTGCCAGATTCATCATTTCAGAAATGCCATCTCAGGTAGGATTCAGTGGCTGTTTTTCAGTACTGGGTCAGGAAACTCAAGAAGTGCTTAAGAGATCTGCAGAGCGGAGGCAGACTTGCATGCTGAGGGCAGGAGAAGGTGAAGGAGAGGCCACAATTCACTCCAGTGTTTCAGGCTCCTGGGACCTTGTTGAGGACAGTCATTGCCAGTGGAAGTTCTTGGCCAGTTTTCAAATGTCAGTCCTAAGATGGTGATGGTCACTGGGTCTGCTGGCATGTGTCCACTTGTGCACGTACATATTTACTTAAAGTAGTTTTATGCATATAAAAAAAACTCTCCAGATTTACTGTTTTGAAAGTAGGCTCTGTACAAGAAAAGGATGGGGAACCCCAGTCACTAAAAGAGAAAACAGCACAGAACTTGTTCTGAACATGTGTCACCACTCTTCGTCCTGTTAAGCGTTTAAAACTTTATGGGGCTTTGCAAGACAAGACAATGATATAAAACCTTGCCACTCTTTCCAAACAG
>NW_010538315.1:9543-16001 GCF_000687285.1 Phaethon lepturus
TTCTCATTAGCTGAGGACAATGAGATCAAAGACTAAAAGCAAAGCCATTGCCCAGTGTAAGAATGCGTGATTGCATACTTCTCATTGAAAGACTTTTGAGGGGATGTCCTTCTCCATAGAAATGGTTTTGAACATGGGCATTTTTCATTGGGGTAGCCATGGTATTTTGATTACTTTTTAAATAAGTTAACAAAGTGGACAGAAAACCAGAACTAAACAGGTAGCTGTTGTCCATCTTTGTTAAGGCCTGATGTCAAGTCTATTATCACCTTGAATACCTAGAGCTGCATGCGACAAAACATGGCCTGTAGATACTCAGACCTCGCTAGAAATACACTTAAGAAGAGCACTTAAGAAGTGATTAAGAAATGCACTTAAGAAGAGGTGTTTTATTTTCCTTGTACCTTCTAATTTCCTACGTGCCTGAAGCCTCACACGTGCAAAGAGCGTTGCTTTACGCTGCGATGGCTGCAGCAGGTCCTGCCCCAGCTGCCCATCCACGTACACCACGCGGCTGCCGAGGCAGCTCAGCCGCTTGCGCAAGCTGCACTACCCGTGGCAGCACAGAGCTTTAGAGTGAGTGGAAACTGGTGCTGATTTACCTTCATGTGCTGGTCTGTAAACTGTGGCAGAGTGTCGACTGCTTCGTAAGCCGCTAAGTTTCCTCTGGGGCAGCTGGATGTCTTTAAGGGAGCGATGGGAGCTGTTCTAGCCATCCTTGTGCATGTCAGACCTGAAGTGGGAAGTCATTAAAGGTCTTTGGGCCACTTCATCTTTTAGAGTCTTGGTTTTCCAGAAATTAGAAGCTTCCACCACACTGAGAAACAGTGAAATTTAAGCCTGTGTGGCTCCATGACAAATCTTTACAAGTAACTAAGTTTTAGACTGAAAATCACTTGGGTGGACACTTACAGATGTTCCTTTTGAAAACAGGGCTTAGGTTCTTGAGTTCCCATTGTACTTGACAGATCATGGATTTAGCTGTAATATGTTAAATTCAATTGACTAAGAACTGGCTTTAAAATTTATTCATGGCTTTAAAATAAAAATGAAGATTCCAAATAAGTTATTTTTTCAACTGTTTATCTTCTTCTGTATGCCAGAAAGAATCTCCATGTTTTACTTTTTTCATTTGGGAGAAGATATTTTTGACAATACTTGTAAACTCTATCTGCAGCATGAGACAGTGGGCTGGGTTTTTTGTTTGTTTGTTTTTTTAATTGGGTAGACCAGCTTAATTTTGACCAGCGAGGAGCAAGTAGATCTGCCAAAGAAAATTCTACTCTCAGCAGCATAAGATAACGACACTTCAGTCAGTGAAATAATACTATCAAAACATACTTAGAACATCAGAATCACTAGTAAATGAATATTTTTCTTTGTGTTTTATTTCAGTACTATGATTCATAGAGTTAGCTGTAACTTGTAACACTCCCCATCAAAATGTCAGGCATCTAAGAACAAGTGATGTCAGGCTTCCCTGCTACTATCCTTCATTAAAAATCATTCCCTGAAATTAATGGTGGAATTGGACCAAATATTCTTTCCCTTCTGCTGATTTCAACACTAGTTCCTACCTTGTTACTACATACTTGTTATTTCTTTCTTCACAAATCCTTTCAGAAACTTTAGATTATTTTACTTGCATATATGATTTCATGGAGACATCTTCAAATGGGTACCACTGACTTAAAAGTCCCAGACCAATTTTGAAAATTAGCATAGCTGCTTAGCAGCTAATATTCCATGCACTCTCCAAGAAACATTTCCAAGAGCTTCTAAATCATGTTGGCATTTTTAAATATTTGAACACGTAAGAAGAAAACAACATGCCATGCACCTAAGAAAAAAAAAAAAGGGGGGGGGGCGGGGAAGAGAACAGGCAAGTGTGAGAACTAAAGGCACTAAAAATAAAATCAGAGGAATATTGGGCAGAAGTTTAAAAAGTTACTGCCCTGAACTGTCATCTCCCTTCTTCTGCTGGGAGTTACTACACTTACTGTCCACTCAGCAAAAAAGAATGCATGTCTCAGCTAATTCAATACAAAATCCAGTGTCTTATTTTAAAAAGCCCATAAAAATGGAGTTTCACTACTAAGCTACATTTTGTTCTAAAAAGGCTCAGGGTGTGACTTGAATTTCCTTCTGCTGGCATGTTGCAGTGGCAAAGGAAGAGAGGACTGTGAGTTTTACTGAAGAGGCAAGGGACATTGTTTGGAGTGGTCACCTCTTAAAGGCTTGGACATACACAAGCACTGATGAATATGGCATTGTCTTCTGGGAGTGAACATATATCAGAGGAATTGTAGAGGGGTCAATATTATAAAAGTTGAACCTCCTTCTTGCTGAACATTATCTCGGCCACCTTGGGTAAGTGAGTCAAGGAAGCTGGGCAGGTCTGATGTCCATTCATTGCAACCCTCCAGACACCTTCCAAATTTTGCTATTGATGTTCAAGGGAGGGAATTTCCACTGTCATTTGCTAACAGGAAGTTAAAAAGGTCTCCTCCCACCCTACAAAAATCCCTTTGATCTTTAAAAAGCAACACATCTGGTGTAAGCACAAGTGACTTCTCAATTGGTGTAGGTCAGCAGCTCACAGACTACAGCCAGTCAACCCCATTTCTCTTGGGCAGCTGTTTTGGCCAGCAGCTGGGCTTAGGAGAGCACATGGGGTCACAGGGCACATGCTGTCTGACGGTATCACTTTCCTTCTTTCACATGGGATGGTGCCTGGGAGTGCCCTGGATCCTGTGTCTCTTCATGCCTGCACTGTTCATGTCTAGAGCAGCAGTAATCACCTTGTGCAGCTGCAGGTAATGCTGAGGTTTTTGCCACTCATCAGGTGCTATTGGTCTTTTTCAGTCATCACTGTGCTGTGCAGATCTGCCAAGGTTTATAAAAGCATTGAAGAAGGTGGTGGTTAATAACACACATCAGCAATCCCTTATAAAGAAGAGGACCAGCTATAAACTTTGCCCCAAATTAAGTGGAAAGTTCAGACCTTCTTCTAAGTTGGAAACTAGTCAATAAAGTAAATCCTTAAGAATTTTACTCCTTCCCTACTTAATTCTCCTGTCTAGATTTGTTGAACGATAACTTAATAATTTACTGCCACTCGTTACTCTTTTTCTTTTTCCTAACACTCAGTAGTGAAGTACTTATGATCTCCAGACTCTCCTTCCCCTAACATCCTTATTAATTTTTACTTAAGTTGAAGTTACTAAACCTTTCTCATCATGTCTACCATTTGGAAAGAACAGTCAAGCCTGTAGGGCTGGTCTCTGCAAAACTAGCTCATCTTGAACTAGATATTCCCCTGCATGATCTGCAAGGTTCTGTTTTCAGAAAACAAAGTGAATTTACAGGGGTTAGCTATGTCAGTTATGGCCTTACATTTGGGGTGTCACAGCAGTGTGGACAGACGGGCTAAGATGCATTAGGGGAAAGATGAATGCCTGATGAATAAGCCTGCTTGTCATGAATGCTCTAGAGTATTTCACTTGTCTCAAACAAGGAGACGTTGATTGCAAATCCTGAAGAGATTGCAGAAGTTCATTTCAGATGAATTGTGCTCAGAATATTTTTGCTCCATTAAAGTACTTTTGTTTCAGGAAAATGTGCTTTGCCAGTGTTCCTACAGAAACTATGAAGAGGAAAATGGTATCAAAATTCTGGTAAAGCCCAGTTTTCTTGTACATGTTTGTGCATGTTTTAATAACTGTTGAGCAGATTCATCCGGCTTTGTTTGTAAAAAATGTATAGGAAAGGTATTATTTAAAATCCATTAATTATCAATAGTTGCCCATCACATGACTTCTCTAAATATGTAACATTTTGCAAATCATATCAGACATGATATGAACTACCGCAAAGTGTCTTTGTGTGTGTTACCTAAGTGACAGGGAGCTGAGTCTGTTTCCTGATTGATAAATGTTGTATATAAGGAAATGACAAAAAGCCAGTAGTGAATAATGGTAACTTGTTTGCTCACAGGTGCTGGTCCTGGGCACTCTTGTAAGTAGAAATATTTCTCTATGTGTAAAGAAAAACAAAAATGGCTGCATGGTGTCATGAGATGGATTCTACAAATGTATTTTTAAATACAGTTGTAGAGATGAAAAAATAGCCAGTGATTAAGGTAACAGTTTGCTTTGTGAGCAAAGCTGCTGTAATCACTGTTCCCCCTCTAGCTTCCTGCATTGCTTCAAGAAACTTGTTAACTTCTCCTTGGGCCAAAAGCACCCTGTAACTTCAGTGGATCTGGGATTGTTTTGTCCCTTGTACACCAGTGTCGACCCCCATGAATAAAATGGTGATAATATGAGTTGTCAACCTCACAGGAAGTTTGTGAGGCAAAATACTTTAAACAACTGATACGTGCTTTTATATGCCATGTAAGTACCTACCCTAAATTATTCAACCAGCTCTATTCAGTACAATATAAGGAATCCTCCTGGAACAAGTGATTACCTGCAAGTACAGAGTGGTTTGAATAAGTGTTTTGACCTCAGTTGGCATTGAGCAACTGCTCTTATTCTGCAGTGTATGTAAGCTTAGACTTTCTTCAGTCAAGGGTAAGATACTTTTCTTCTCGTGCTTATTGAAGGGTAAGAGCAGCCTCACAGATGGCTCACATGAAGCTACAGACACACACAGTAATTTTGTATACTATCTTATTTTGCAGCAATCATCTGCAAAACCTAGTCCAATGCTCCACTTCTAGGTGAGTAGGGCTCCAAGATCTGGTCTTAAATAAGAGAGGTCCATGGTCTGTAAAACTCATGTAGCTCAGTGTCCTGTGTCCTCCTCCACCGTGCATTTCTGTCATTGGACTTCTGGAGACCTAGGCTGGGATGAATGTCACTGATAAAAAGTTACTTGTGAGTCTCTGTGTGACATCTGCTTGCATGACTTAAAAAAACCCCGACCTCTCAGGACTGTGTGACTGGGAAGAAATGGTATGTGAGGAAGTTTACACAATATAGCCTACACTACTCCTAAGCTCTGTGTTACCTGTACTTGGGGATGCCATGGTTCAATTCATTGGACGGCAAGCAACATTCAAGCCAACAGCTATAATTTCACATTTGTTGACTGGGCACCCATAGCAGGACAGCTTTATCTCCTGGACATTGCATTGTCCCAGCACTTTCTTTTTCCCCGTCTCTTTCACTTGCCTGCCCTGCCTCCTGTGCTCCCTCAGCCTGGTTTATTTGATTTATTGTGAAGTCACTGGGGAAGCTCAAGTTACAGCTTTGAAGTAAGCAGTGACTTCAGGGTCCTTGGCATGCACACACTTCCCCTGTCTAAGCCACATCAGGCGTTGCCCACTCTCAGTGAGGCCCTTCTTCTGAGTAAGGGAACAGACTTTTGGAGCTCTTGATCTTTACAAATGAACTGTAGGCCATACATCAGGCTCTGGGTTTTCATCTATCTGGTTTTTTGTGTTTTCTGGTTTAAGGCATGCATAACTATTTTAATTCACTTTAAAGTTTGTAAATTATCAGTGAGAAAAGTAAAAAAAACAACAGAGCTACCAATAGTTGAATTTTATGCAGCTACACAAAGTTATCTAATTCACATCCTAAGCAATAACAAAAAGAATTATACTGTACAAAGCAGTGAATAAGATCACACTTTGGAAACTTTCCTTCTGTATTGATGGGCACATTTACTTTCAAATTTGCAGGTGTGACTTACCAATAACATAATTTTCTTATTCAGCTTCCATGTGAGTGTTTTATCGGACTCAGTTCTCAGAAAACCGAAAGAAAGAAGTGCAACCCTTGCAAAGTACTTAAATACACAAATCATCGGAGTGACATTAAGAGATTTGCACAACACTGGACAGCAAGCATAGAATAACCATCATAACACATTTTTCCTGTGGTGAAGCAGTTGTTTTGGTAATTTTTTTTTCTTTCTATTTACGTGCATAAGTAAACCTTTCATCAGCTCTGGATAAATCTTGATAAACTTACTCACAAAAAGTCATATACAAGTCCTATATGTGGATACTTTTTCAGCCATATAAATATCTACAGGTTATATTTGCATATGTGAATTCTATCTTACTCTGAAAAAAGGTGTTATGAGTTGGTTTTGTTTGTTTGTTTCTAGGAGTTTGACATAGATAAACTTGCTTTATAGCCTTTCTAACTCATTGGAACTGAACCTGACATTATTCTCTTGAAACCTGCTCTTGAATGCTGAAAAACCTAATCCAAATTTTTCAATTCTTTACTACAGCAATCAAGATGTTTTAGACAGAAAAATTGTCTCTGCCAATGCTCTTCACAAAAGCAGAATTAGGTACGATTAGTACCACTTTGTTCCAGTAGTCCAGGCATCACGTGATACACAATGAAGCTGTAGGTTTGATTCATAACCAGCTTCCAAGCTGGGTCAGAGTCTGTGCTGAGGAGAGATGGAAAGAGCGGAAGTGCACCAGGTTG
>NW_010538315.1:16032-32309 GCF_000687285.1 Phaethon lepturus
AGAAAACTTACTCTGCTTTCCAAGTGTAAATCCTTAACCTTAATATAGTTTAATTTAATAACTTCTTTTCAGTAAATTGGTAGCAATATGTTACTAAATTGCCTGCCTCTATATAGGTCTGGTTGTACAAATGTTAAGATTTTCTCCATTGAAAAATATAAAAAATTTGGAAAATACTTACAAACATGTGGGTTAAGCACCGCCACTTCTAGCGAAATCATCAATGCTTCCTTGAGTATTTGTTTCTTGTGGTGTACCAACTGTGTAAGGAATGTCAGAAATAACAACATCTGACAAAAAAGCTTGAACGTGCAAAATCTGAAGGGTGCTTTCCTGCCATTCAGAGTGCTTGAACTCAATCTAAGGCCTTCAAAAACTGCTGAAGTCAGCAGGCACTTTGTCCTGAGCCTCAACTACCATGTCTGGCAGGAACTAGCCCACTGTCTAGCTTGTATGTTGTAAACTGCTCTGCTTATGGGATACCTTGCCTAAAATGTGCTTTACAAACGCCCACCATTCTGGTTATTTGAATCTGTCAGGAATTAGCAATTGGGAAGTTTGTTGCTGAGAACCTGACACAGTGCTGGAGCGAGCAGTTTACTACGCAGTGTATGATGGTCCTTTTAGATTAACACTAGTCAAATAGCAATAAGTCTGTGTGGAGAAGTCCAGGTAGTGTGGATTTAGAAAAAAAGGTTGTTGGTTGTGCCCAGATCCTCTTTTTATTTTAAAATAAACATGACATTGCAAGGACAAATGTGTCTTTCTGACAGAAGCCTGTTGAGTGCCTGGCCTCCGGGATGAAAAACAGGTCGACGCACACATACCCTCATGCCACAGGACTCTGGTGAGCAAAGCTGTTGCTTTCAGAGACAAGCAGCTGATGCCTCTGGGAATCAGTTTCTGAGCCAGCAAGGTTAGTTGTGCCCCGCTCCTTTAATTATTGAAATACAGCCCAGCTGTGTGTCTGCAGGACCCATTCCAAACTAGTGCAGGAAATTATGAAATGGGCCATATAACTCCTCTGCACAGCAGTTTGCATGCCCCTGCTAATTCCAGTGTCTGTGGAACCTCCTGCATTTCTTCTGCTTTTTTCAGGACCTGCGTAGGCATTGGTGAATTGTAGGTGGGGACTAGCTAGTATGGCAAACTAAAATGTAGTAAAACTAGAAATAAAGCTCTTTACTGGTTACCAGGATGTAATGAAGGCATGAATAATGAAGACTAGTAGGATACCTTTTGTATGTGTTCAAAATAGTTTTAATCCTGGAAAAGATTATTTTTCTCAAAACCAAGTTATTAGTCTACTGTTAGTGTCTGTTGGTTGATACTATGTTGAAAGCCAATAAAGATGATCCTGTGGTACTGTTTGACCTTCAAAATTCGTAGCAAAATTCTCTACTATTACACCAATTCTAATTATTTATAATTATCTTCTCAGGTGAACAATATTTGGTTATGCGTGATCCCATGTAACAAAAACTGTCCCCTGATGTGTCCAACCTGCTGCTGCAATATCCCTCTCTCGGTGCTTTTCAGGGTTGCTATTAAGGGCAGACAGAAGGAAACCCGTGTGCTGCTTTTACTACAGCTGCCCAGCTTGGATCCCTGTGCCAAAAGTCTTGTAGGACAGAAGCTCTTTTTACTGAGGGAAAGCATGTGGTATTAATGAGATGTGCAGCAATGCACTTTCAGTTCCAAAGTTATCCCAGAGGGAGGTGCTTCAAGGATTAATGGAAAGCAAAACATTGGTTATCTTGTTAAAATTTCAGTTACAGTACTTCTTATCAGGACTTACAAATATGAAAGTTATTTATTTTTCTAGGATGTGTGATACTTCATTCTATGAAGTGGTTGTACTTGAAAAATTTGCCTGCTGAGGTAAAAAACAAAGGCTAACAAAGAAAGAGAAGAAGACCTGTTAATGATCTGGGCTTCATCCTCAAGGATTGGGTAGGGTTGAGAAGAGGCAAGAAAATTTGTTCCTTTAGTTGAAAGGAAAGCACTAATTAGTTCATTTGGTTTAACCCTGCATTTCTAGAGTACTTCAGAATGGCTCCCCAAGTTAGATGGGTCAGCCAGAAAAAGAATGAAAGAATCACACAACTGAGCTGCCTCTCATTTTCCATGTTGTTTTCATGGGCAATTTCATATCCCCTGAGAGAAGAGAACATCTCAAAGTATGCCCCAAAGCCTTAACAAATCAGCATAGGACCATTTTCCATTGAACCTTGCTGTTGGCCTCAGACTTCAGTTTACTAGAAGAAAGTATATAAGATGATTTTTTTGTAATTAAAGACTTACCAAGACTTTTCAACTTGACTCTTTTGGAAGTATGCTACTGCTAAATGAGGAATGCAGGATGATTTAAACATTCACCAGTAGTCTTTAAACGGCCTCAAAAGAAGAAATCTGTCAAAAATCAACATTTTCATGCAGATGGAAACAGTTTAATTCTATGAGAAGATGCAGAGGCCCAAGGGCATTCTCAGTAACAGGGAAATTATTTGCAGTCAGTCAGACAAGCTGTCTGACTCAGGTAATCTGCAGTTCATTGGGTCATTTGGTTGAAACTGAAGTCCAAGAGGAGACACTCTGCTCAGATGAAATGAATTGTAATGATTTTATGTGCGTGTGCATGGGCCTGCGTGTATGTTTGTGTGTGTGAGAATCTAGGATTATTTGCTGTACATGTGCTAAGGTGTCTGCAAAGATTTTGGACAGCAGCAAAGCAAACTCAAGAACAAAGCAGGCATTTCATTCATCAATTTACTTTAAGGAAAAAAAAGACAAGGTATTTCAGGAAAGAAGACACAGCTGTTCTATATTAAAAACCAAGGGAATTGGGTGAAATATTCCTTTAGCAGATGGACTAGTATCAAAATACCTAGCAGACTGGTATCCAAATACCTACTGGTGAACAAAGTTACCAAATACCTCTACTGAAAGAGGATGAGAGATGTGTTTATCCCATTGCCTGTTACCAGTAGCTGTCCAAGTGTTTTCTCATTAGCAGAGCTGGGAGAGGAAAGACTTCCCTTGCCTTTTCTTGACTCCAGACATAAAAGGAGGAGAAGTTTCTATGATTGCTTATACCGCAAGTGTAAACTCCATTTCCCCAGTGGAAACCCAACCCATGCTGTGTTAAACTCTGTGCCAGAACAAGGTGGTAGACAATCCCTGTCCAGAGACTTTACTTCTAAGTGAGAATTAAAAGCAAAAGGAGGGAAGGATTGTTGTCCCAGTTGCCATCCTCTGACTAACTTCTTGATATCTCACAGATTAACCAGTGCCTCCACCTACTTCACACAGGTGGTGAGAGAAAGAATGGTGTAAATCCAGTTTAAATATCATATTAGGCTGGTTTTGAAACTACTCTGCAAGAGTAGTTGTGAAGCAATCAGCAGAGCTGCCTTCTTCACCAAAAATGCATGATATGGTGTCCCCTCAGCAATGCCCCATGCCAAGCTCCAGACCAGGACTGGTGCTGCGTTTTGCCACTGCCCTGATAGCAAATTACATGATGCTGCTCTGTGCGTGGGAAGAAAGCAAATCCGTAAACTTCAGCAATGCTGAGCTATTTTCCTCATATCTCTCCTCTAGCCAGGTAGTCTTCCTGAACAGCTGCCTAAAAAGGTTCAGCAAATCTGTAGTTAATGCCTACATGTGCTTATGATTATCTCGTCCTTCTTCTCCCCCTCCACTGCAAACTGTGGCTTGTGTGCAGCTCAGCGAGAGCAGCCAGAGGAAGTAAAGGACTGTTTTAGGGAGCTGCTGATTTTCTGCAGTTGGTCCTGACTGTAACCGGTAAACAACTCTTCTAAGTGTAGAACCTGTATGTAACTTTACTGGGTATTTCTTCCTGGACAGGAGACCAGCAGCATCAGGGGAAAAAAGTATGGTCATAGCAAGAGTGTCACCTCTTTAATCATCTCCTTCCATTTTTTAGTCCAAGAGCCATGAGACTTTAAACCCCTGCCTGCAGACCACTGGCATGGGCATCATTTGGGAGCTCAGCCCTCGGCCCGAGCATGAGTCCTCTTCTCGCTCGAAGAACAGGGATTGCACTTACCCAGCATCAGGACACACTGCTTTCATCACGTCTTCAAAACTTCTTTAAAATCTCTAGAGTTTTGCTTTATTTTCTCCTGTGTACCTGTGAAGTCTCCACTTGATAGTTTGCTAGAGGTAACCTGCTCTCCACTGCACGTTTGCAGGAGTCACTGCTAACCAGGAAGACCCACAAGACACCTAAGTTCCAACTACCAAAAAGCTACACTTAATGACAGGAGTGTCATGGTACTCATGTATAGGTTTTATGCTAGCTCTTTGGGAAGGGATTTCTTCTCCCCAGGAAGGGAAAAAATCAGCTTTGAGAATCAGGCAAGATTTGCCCAGAAAGCAAGACTGAGGGGAAATTATTCTGTCCTTAAAACAAGCATTCTGAGAGCTGGAACAACAGTCAGAAGACTGATGATGGTGTGTTTGTATGCCCTGTATAATAAATTGCAAAAGTGACAAAAAGCAGGCTAAAGGTCATGAATGCCAAAACACCATCTCCAGTCCTCCCCTTCTGCTGCATTGGGACCATGAGCTTGTGTTCAGGGAAATTAGTAGCTGGTCTTCATGTCACAAGACCAGGGTGCAGGAAATATCCCTCACAGGCAGTCCCACCTCATCAGATGGGATTGCTTGGAGATAGCCTCCAACTGGAGCAGCGCATCTGCTTCCAGCTGGATGGAAGCTTTCCCCATGTTGAAAAGCACTTATTTGTATTATAACAGCATTTTATAATATATTATAGAAATACTTGGAGTCTCAGCCAACGAAAGATCCTCACTGTATTGTTTGCACGGGTGGTGTTTAAAGCCTGCATACAAACAAGACAAAATGCATTGGTCAGAGGTCATCAAACTCTTATCGTAATATGCTGATAGCAATGGTTTCACCTGGTATTTTGGGCAGAATTATAAGGAATGATATCAATAAGAATTCTTAATCCACATCATTAGTTTTCTGAATGCTATTATCCACCAACACCACAAGCTGACTGGAAACTTCTGATAATTTTCCTTGAGAGAAAACAGCTGTTGAACAAAAGGGAATTCTTTCTGGTTTCGTTTCTAAAAAAAAAAAAAAAAAAGGGCTGAAGTTTTATTGTAAAACTGAAATACCTAAATAAAAAATTGTACTGGTCTACACTGAAAAGAAGGTTTGTCAAGCGTTTCATTTTTCTCTTGTTTATGAAAGCAGAGGAGGAATTCATTGCACATAATTTTTACAAAAGTAAGAATTTTTGAAAAGCTTTGGCTCTGTTCAGGGTTATACATGAACTCGTCTCTGTTAATTTTCAGAAAATGCCCATCTGCAGGTAAGGTGTTCCCTGGTAGCGCTTCCGGCCGGTCTGCAGGGAAGAGACGGTGCGAACGGGAACGACAGGAGAGCGCACACGCCCTGCTCCACCGCTCACCCCGCGTCTGCAGGCCTAGCACGCGGCGCTCAGCCCGGCCCCGCTCAGACCTCGCCGCGCACTGGAGCAGAGCTTCCAGACAGCCTCACAAAGGGCCCGCCGCAGCGTGTCCCCATCTGCTGTCGATTACTGCACGAGACGTGCCAGCCTCACGTTGTCAGGGGCCAGCACCCTGGTGCTTCTCCTGCTCAACAATAACACCGGCTGATCTCCAGAGCTGGCGGGCATCCAGCCGCCGAGGGGGCTGGGAGGAGCACTTCCCCTTTGAAGACACTGTAGGCCTGGTGATGGATCCTTGAGAACGGCACTGGAAAACTTGCTGGTTCCTGATGGGGAGTTACTACCTGGTGGAAGATCCCAGAGTTCATGGCGTTATCAAACCGTGTCACAACATCAGAGGAATGAAGATAAAAGGCAAGTTGGGCCACATACCTGAAGCCTACCTGCAGCTTGGCAATTATTTTAAAGAGCCCACATACACCATGCGCAAACCATTTAACATTGACTGGAGTTACTTGGCAGCAAGGAATGGAAGGAAGAGGAAAAGGAATATTTCCAGCTTTGGAAAAATTACCTCTAATTACCTGTTCTGAGCCAAGTGATCAAGGATAGGAAATATTAATATGGGGGGAAAAGTCTTAGAGAGTTGCTTAAATAGTTACATTTACTTTATGGGCACTGGCAGTCATTCAAAGTTTGAGAAAATGGGTAGTGGTGGCTGACTCTGTTATCAGTTGAGTGAGAACCTGGAGCATGACTGATAAGGGGCTCAATCCTTCTCACTTAAAACACAGTCCATCTTGTCTGGGACACTGACCTGCCTGTGCCTCTCAGTCCTGTTTTTGCAGTTGATGAACTGCAAACAATGACTGGCTTTGCATAAAGCAACTGGAAATTGCACTGAGCCAGATACAAGCAGATTATATCGACTTTACTCCTTGAATTCCTGGCTCCCCGTGGTGACCACGGTAGCGCTTGTCAGCAGCGCAATTCTGAGGTTCTCCCTAGCTCCTTGGAGCTGAGAGAAAATTAATACTGGAGAGGTCAGTTTACAACAACAAACGAACATTAAAATTCTGTTAAATAGAAGCAGCCAGATCATTAAGAAAGACAGGCTGCTGTATTTAGTCTGAGGATGACATAAGTAGTCAGTGCAGCATCTCATCTGTTAAATGCTGCCTTCATTTACGTTTCTACTACAATTTCCATTTTTTGGCAGTAGGTACTACAGATTTGGTAATGTTACTGTTGGCAGAGGTCTGTCAAATTTGAATACAAAAGCCTCTGGTCATCCTAATTATTAGAGTTGCCACAATCCAGCTGTTTATATATCAAAAAGCAAGATGGGGACATCTTAAGCGTAAACTTTCAATAGTCATTGAGTCCTTGGAGCTTGGAAGAATTTGACACTTTCTACTATATCAGCAGAGAACTTTCAAATAACAGCAGTTTCAAAACCTTGAGCACTGTAAAAGTAAGTCCAGTTGGCAACGAAGCACGCTTTGTGTGGCATGATGTCCAGCAACTCATGTTGACCTCATTTTTAATATTTGTATTTCCAGTCCTGTCCAACTTGTCTCAAGTTTTCACCTGCTGTTATCAGATGCAGAATCTACATTTTGAAGCAACATGAAGTAAACAGCTCATAAGCAATGGAGCTACTCTCCAGTAGCCTCCCTTTCAGGAAATCCGTGTTTTGCACATTTTGACTTGTTGCCTAAATCCTGTCAGAACTACTGTGCAGTTCATGCTGTATGAAACATTAACATCTACATGGAAGACAGGTATTTTGCACGACCTGTCTGAAGGGAAGCCTAGATCTAAGCATAAGCCTTGTTAGACATACGAGACTCCAGGTGAAAAAGAACACTTAAAAAATAAAATGTGACCTTTGGTTAGTTTTTCTAGGCATATGGATGCTTAGAATGACTGTTCACTGATGACTGCCTTCTGTCTGAGGGGCAGGGGGGGAAGGAGGCAAACTGGGTTGCTCCTTTTGCCTTAAAGAGGGAATGAGTAGAGCTTTTTTTTGCTTCTACATGCTACCTCTTTTCATTAAACCTGCAGGAATGGAGAGATGCCCTTTATTTAATTATTCTAAGCGTGGATGACAGGCTTTAAAGCTGCTGAGGGAAAGAACAGTCATCTAACTGTTCCCATCAAGCACAGAAGGAAAGTATGTGAATTCAAATCAAACAAGCAAGCAAGCAAACAGGGTACTGGTTCTTGAGAATGCCTTTTACTTCTGCCTTGGTTGAAATGTTGGAAGATGGAATTGGGGTTACCTCTGCCAGTGAGACCTGTACATTATGGAAACAGTATTGTTCCTGCCCACTTTTTAATGGAAATTAAGTGCACATGGGGAAACATTTCATATGATACTTAATAATACAACAGTTAGCTCTTGGCCCCCATTATTTGTGCCTAAAATTTTAGGCAGCAATAAGAGCTGAGGAGACAGTATAACAAAGGTTCCTCAACATTCAAATTTTAAAACAAATGCACTTCGACTGTCTCCAGCTCCCCATTGTATTAGTAAATATTTTAAGCCCAGATTTGGCAAAGGTCTTAGGGACAAGCCTAAAGCAAAGAGTATGTTTACTTCTTAGTATCCTCAGTGCTTTTTAAAACTAACAAATTTACCATTATGTATAGGCATGAACCCTCCATGAAGGAGGGTCTTAGATCTTGCTCCAAAGCCTTGTGGAGTCAACAGAAAGACTTACATTGACATCGTTGGTTTCAAATCAGACCCTTAAAGAGCAAGTCTTGCTACTCCAGTGTGGAAATTTGCCAAAAGGAGACTTCAAACTGCATAACAAGCAAATTGCAAGTGTCAAACAAATATTTTAGTATGAGTGATATGCCTGGGTCTAATCAGAGGTATGTTTCAACGAGCATGGTGGACCAGATCCTCATGTGTTTTTTATCAGACTGACTTTATGAACTTGAGAGGAGCTATTCATAACCAGGATAGTCAGAGAACTAGTCTATTATGTGTACTATTTCTGCTAGAATGAATTATACTCCTGAGACTCCTTAGCCAAGTAATCAACAGAAAACTATCTTTTTGTGTGTAAACATGGAGAGCTATCTACACCTAATCAGTCCTCAGTGCACAGCCCTGGACACTAGAACAATGAAAATCTCTGAGGTTCTCTGGAGAACCTGGGGTTGGGGTGGGGGTAAGACTTTAAAAAGGACTCACTGTCTGCTGGACTTTGCTGTCCTCACAGTCCTCAAGACATGGAGCTAGACCAGAGCCCAGCATTTCTGGAAATCCAGTCCTTATATCCTGCAAATCAATAAATAGATTACATTTTTGTGTAGAGACAATCCACTAGAGTGCAGGCTTTATCCGCAGCTAGAAGAAAAAAAACAATCAGGACTTATTCTTGCTCCCCAGTTGCATGCAGAGCAGCCAATAATTATTGAATGACCCTACCTCCACAGCAGAGAGGAGAAGACAGAGGTGCAGCGTGCTTCTAGTTTCAGGGAGATGCTGCTGCTGGCAGGTCGCATGTTGTGCACATGGCTGCATGCCAGAGAAACAGAGTCAGTACTGAGCCCCACAGATCAGCATCCCTCTCCCACAGCATCCTCTCTGATTCAAAAATGTCATTGCATGTTGTGCAACAGGGAGCAGGCTTTACAAGGGGTCCATCTCTGGGTCCAGCTCATCCATAATTCCTCTGCCCTTGTCCCTCTTGCCACAGATCATGTGGGAAAGCGTGTTAGCTATAGGCAAAACTTTGGGTTACTATTAAAGCTTGTGAATATTTTTTGTCCAAAAGCATCTTTGAGAAATGCAGTTCTGCAAAAACTGTTTTATGAAAGCACTTCAAATTCAGGAAAACATTCCTTCTCCCATTTTAGAAAAACACAATGTAACCTTTCATTTCTGTTAAGTTAAAAAAAAAAAAACAAGGAAAAAATCTGCTTTTCATCTTTATTCTTGTTTTCTTTCCCCATTTTTTAATACACCCTTTTCAGAAATTGAGGAAAGAGCATTGAAAACCATGAAGGATAGGGACAGGGGTCAACAGAGAAAACCTCCCCCTCTCTTCTTTTACTTTCCTCTCCCCCCTGTTTTCTTCTGAACTCCATCCTCTCATGGGAAAAGTGGCACAGCCTCTTACATGTTTTTAATTTGAGTCGGCTTCAAAGAAGTGAGCACAGGGCCCTTCACATGTCCCTGCCCAGATGTGCAGGAGTGGACAGCACAGCTGTGCAGCCTCTCTGCCCTCCAGTGGAGCAGGGACCTGGGACACCAACATCCCCCCCACTCCATGTTCCTCCCAGGCACATCAGGATGTCGTTTCCCCAAACTGCTCCTCAGCCACAGCTCGTCTGCTGCTGAAAGGGGCCATGAGCACTCTTCCTCATCCAGGTGGAGGGAGGCTCCTGAACTAAGCTCATTAGATTTTACGTAATCCCATCACGCACATATAGAGGATAGCCTGCTCCCGCTGTCCTTGAGAAAAGGATGAATGTGTTTGGACTGTATGCCCATGAGCAGGACTTCAAGGTCTGCCAGACTCTTGTGTCTGGCAATTAGTAGCCCCAGAAAGAATATAATGTTCTGAGGAGAAAAATAACATGTGTCACCTACCTATAATTGTTTCCTGCCATGGTAAAGTTCAAGGTGACCAGAGAGTCTGATTTAATAAGAGTCCCCAAGCTCATGGCAAGGAAATCTCATTTTTCACATGACAATGAACTAAGTACAAACAACTGTGGGTGAAGTACTTGAACAGGGCACAGTGACATGGCAAAGTTACCTCTATGCTTATGAAAGCAATGGATAACAGACTGTCATTATGGGCAGTTTATGAGCTTGCTATGTAATTACAATGTAATTTCATATGACAACTATTTTTGAGAGCACTAAGGAAATTGAAAAAAAAAAAAAAGGAGTATGATCATTAGATCCAGTTGGCAAAGATGTTGGTGATATGAAATCCTAACCCCAAAAAGAGATGGTCTGCAAGAAGGTGATATGCACCAGTTTGTGGGTTTTTTCTCCTTTATTTTCATGCACAGAATGTACACATGTATTAACCATCAGTCAGCTTCCTGGATTTTCTGTACTTTCCTTTGGTTCTTTACAGCCCAAATGCTTACAGACCTTCCAGTATCGGCAAGTGTCCTGGGAGCTCTGGATCAAAGAGGCCACACTGGTGAGGAAGGGGTTACTTTCCAAGAGGGACTCCTGTGGTTGCAAATACAGGGTTAATAAATTACTTGCATCTAGCTTACTTGTGCCATTAATTTCTCAACTGTTTTGCTCATGCAACACTTTAGTGGATGCAGATGGTACGACTTACACATCAGCCCGCTGACCCATCTGAGTTTGAAGCTCAGTGGATGGTAGCACTTAGAGATGTAGCGGGCCGATTTGTGGGTGTGGAGCTGGCAGCTAGATGTGAAGTGCTACCATTTGGCAGTCATCTTATGGAAACCCTGTTATTAACAAGCAACAAGTGCACATCTGTTGTGTTAGGAACCATTCTTGGAGCCCTTTGCTAATTTCACACCTTGATTCTTTGAAATGATCAAGGTGGCGTTCACATTTTGTAAAGTGTAGTCTCCGTTTGGTGATGTCACTGCTCATTTCAGTCTTGGTGGATAGATTTACATAATTTATTGGAAAAGTGCCATTACTTCCAGTTTTAACAAAATCCATTCCCCACACTAACATTCATTGGCCACAGCTGCTTCTTTTATTTCTCAATTTCCTCCTAGATTTCTGTCATCTGGTTTTCAAGACCATAGCTTTATGTTTGACTGTCAGTGATGCTTTTTTGTTGTCCTTCCACAGTTACTGGACTCACACAGCTCTTCTTTGCAGTAGTGGTCTAAAATGAAAACAAGAGTGTTTCTGTTTGGACTGACGACAGTGTTCAGCAATGTTTTTTCCTAGGTCCGGTTTGGGCTTGACGTTTCTGCTCAAATCTTCTCGCTTTGCAACTCCTTGATACAAGACAGGGAGAAAAGCTTCTTCTGCTGATGGAAAAGAATGTCGTAGGAGAAGATTTTTCCAAAAGTTAATTATTTTCTGGCTGTCTGATATTTAGACTTCTGGGTACAAGCAAATGTGACTTGGAGCAGTGTTAAGGCTGTTCTAAATAACCTTGTGTCTGGTTCAGACCTCAGGTACCCATGGTGTTAGGAAGAGACTACACTGAATATTGCCTTTGAACACTTCTAAGTACATTTAGTGTTCTGGCATAGCTGAGGACCTGCCAAAAAAAGTAACTTAAAATTTACCTCAAACTCAAAGCCTACTGAAAATGACAATATTTTTGTCTGCTGTTTCTAGAGGCATTCCCATGGACACAATATGCATAATGACATTTATTTATATGTCTTTATTCTATATTTGGTCATGGGAAAAATATTTTAAAAGAATGAGCTATAAAGACTACACATTTTTTTTATTTTTTTAATGGAAATGTAATTTCTGTTAAAAAACAACCTAACAACTATTTAAACCAGATCTGGCTAACCATTTAAACCAGTTATTTTTTCTGTATCCCATAACAAGAATTCCACTAATGTCCACTAGCTCCTTTTCAAATTTGGACTTCCAGTGCCATTTTCTGTATTTCTGCTGTGCAGCTTTTTACCGTGTGTTCAGAAAAGCTAGCAGTTGCACATTTGCTGTGAACACGAAGTGGATGGATGGCTCTCCAAACCACTCCAGCTGAATGCAGACGACCAAGCATTCGGAGAGCCACCCATCCCACCGCCAAGGGACGCGCCGAGGGACTTGTACCCAGCGGTGCTTCACGTGTGGTTGCAACATGAGTCTGGACAGGAGCAAAGGGGCTGCGTGTCTCTCCCTGTCCCTCCTCGCTGCTGGTCCCACCGCAAGGGCTGAGGGGTCTGGTGGTGGCACGTGCCAGCCAAGTCCAGCAGCCTCCAGCGGCCAGAGCCCTCCCGCCTGCCAGACCTGTGGCAAACACCGCGCCAGCGCCGGCACCGGGCTGCCAAGACCTCAGGAGAAAAGGGCAAAATTGCGAGTTGTGGGGAGGGTGACAGCGAAGGTTGGAGAACAGAGGGAAAAGGTAGAGCGGAAAAGCAGCTGGATGCCTTTTTATTTTTTCCTTTTTCAAGTGGAGGACGTCTGTTCTGTGCTCCCTCCTGCAATAAGAGGGGCTGAAAGGGAAGAGGGAGGCATAAATAGAAAGGCGAAAGGGGCATCTGAAAAAGAAAATGCAGACCGAGGAAGGAAAACCTGGAACTGTTTCAAAGCAAACCTCCCCTTAACTATGAGGAGCGGGCCTGTGAGTCTAAACATGCTCTGTAATTTTCTGTAGCTCGTATCCTCTAATTTAGCCACGAGGTGTGTTTGTACAGAAATACGGAACTAAAAGCAATTCAGAGCATGTCAGGAATTGAAGCTGAGTGTGTGTTTCTTGGGACTCCTTGTCCGGTTGAAGTACACTTAACTACCTATTTGGGAATAGAGATCTGGCAAACAGCATAACCAGAAAAAGGAAAAAAATATTATTTTTTCTTCAGAGCTCCTCAGTCATTAGTGAGCTGTGCTGGAATTGTTAATGTATTGCTATTTCAGAAGTTTGTTCACGAGCTGCCACCACAATGCAGCAATGGAACTGCTTGAAAAGCCACTTTTCAGTTTAGGAATAGTCGTAGAAGTATTGAAATGTACATGGAGGTGAAAAATCTGTGTTTGTTGTATGATTTGCATTCATTTGCCTGTCTTTTTTTATTCTTTTAAGCAGTAATTCATAGAATTCCTCATTGATCCTAGTATTTATGGTGGGGACAGCATCCAGAAACCAGTGAGACTAAAGGCCTGATTACCCTGCATCTCCTTCTGCGATGAGGAAGGAAACCATCGCAGAGGTGTGTGTTGGGGGGAGCACCAAGGGGTCCTCTGGCCTAACACTGATTTTTCAGGGCTTGGCAGCATTTCCAGTCAGCAGAGGTGTTAATCTGCTGCTGCTGTCAGGGATTATTTGTATAAAGCCAATGCCGTGGAGTCTCTTCCACAGGCTAGATCCACACCGTGCACAATGCTGGATGAAGCACATAGTAAAACTCAAGATCAAGAGCTAAAAATGGAAGCGAGAGATAAACCACAAATGGGCACAAACAGGGAGAGACTGTGAAACAGCAAGACTGCATCGGCCAGGATAATAAGCCATGCTTTTGTCACCGATGACCTAACTCGCTCTCGGTCCCTTAGTTTTAGCCCTCCCAGTGCCATTTCCTCTAGAGGTCAAACTTCTTCACCTAAGATACCTCCTTCTCACAACATTTCACCCACAGGTGTTGCTGGTGCTTTCCACGTGGAAATTAACATGCTGAGCTGTTAAAATAAGGTCACCCCCACAAGTCATCAGAGGTGCGAATTATCAAGCATGGCCAGGGTGCTAAATGTGGCTCATTAGAGGCCACACCTGGTTTAAAGAAATTGCAACTGAATCAGGTAGAAGCTTTGAATTGTCTTATTATTTGTGGGGACAGTTTGTGCAGGAGTGCTGTAGAGGCCTTTCATGTATCTATGCACACAGGCATGGGATTTTTAAAATATAATAAATATGGGGGGTTGGGTTTTTGTGGTTAGAGCTACTTAATTTATTTAATTAATTTATTTAAAAATCACTTATTTTGTAATTTTTCTGGTGGTTGCAAGGGTACAATGTTAAATGCTGTAGCTCGTGAGAGGTTTTGAAGAATTTAAATCCAAAACTTGTTGAGGGGTTATCTGTTCAGTATATCAGATTAGACAGAAATGAATATATAATGAATAATTGTTCATATAGTTAATAAATTAGTCCAAAGTTAACTGTTAATAGTCAATGGTTTATAGATTGTAGTTTGTACTTATTATAGTTAATATATTAGTCTATAGTTAATACTGCCATGGTTACAGTATCTGCTAATGCCACAAGAACATCTGCAAATAATAAAGCGATTTATAAAATTAATATAAAGACTTTCATTTCTAGAATGGGGATATCCAATGTACGCCCAAACACACAAGCTTGTGAATAGGACAGGTGAATAGAAAACTGATGTAGTTCCCCAAGGAACACATTTCTGGTTGTTGTATCTAATTGCCAAAACCTCTCAACATGCTGAAAGGCAATTAGCTGCCATTGGGTATGTCCTGAAAAATCTGTGGTGACCTCATGGTCATGAAAGTCACTTACTCGTATTTAAGAGCATGGGATCACGGCTGTGGTCACTTCCTTGGGCTTTTGATCAGGTTTGTGGGTGGAGTGGAGATTGCAGCAACATGATGGATCATCCTAATGACAAATCTGGCAAACACGGTCAGGGACTTAGGGTCTGAGTGTGGTCCTTAAAAGATAAAATTATAGGTACTTCCATGCCAGCAGCAGAGACTAAGAACAAAAATGTGACACTGTTAGATTTGCTTCTGCCTCTGTGGATGTGGAGACACAAAAGGGAGAAGAAGGATTTATGCCCTGCTGAAGGCATAATCAATACTAGTGCATCCGAGCAAACAGAAGCGAGCAGCAGAATTACTGCTTTGGTTTTCTCCTCCGCACTTGTCAACAAGCCGTCAGAGGGTCTGTTTGCTGAAGATCGCCTAATGACAAGATGATATTGTCACAATAACAAGAACATACCCCAGCCTAAACCTGCATGCCTCATGGGAAAGAGAGCGCTGGGTCTCCCACACAATATGTGGAATACATCCTGGGAGAAACAAATGGTCTCCTCCTCCTGTTAACTGCACGTCAGATGATCTGGGTGACTACGGCCTCCCCACCAATGCTTTCTTGTTGTCATGTTGTTCTGAGAAGCGATTTCCTAAAGGGCTCCAGATCCTACACTCTGTTTTTCTTCACTGAGATTAGGGGACTTCACGTTCTGCTATGAAACCAAGCTCCCTGATGGATCATGGGTTTTCTAAATTTAGGTCCTGTCCTCATTAGAGGGAATGTTCTGATTTCCCTCCATTCTGGCTGAATTTCCCCTCTAACCTGTGGGCTTACGAAAGCAGGTTATCATAAAATATTTATGAAGGAATAAGTCCTGGCCAACACAGAGCTAAGGTGTGTAGCCCTACTTTCAGTATGTTTGGCATTCACCTTTACCTCCTCTGTATCTGATATTTGGAGGTATGTGCTTATGCACTTGCTTCCTTGAAACTTGTCTCACGCAGCCAGCCTCTTTTCCTTTCCACATGTCACAGCCCATGGGGAGTGGGATTCTGGCTGGTTCGCAGTAGGGCAGCACGCCAAGTAGCTGCTTGTTGTGGTTGTTCAAGGTAAACATGCTCCTGCTCTGTGCAGGATTCTTCACTGAAACACCTGCAGCTTGGGCAAGAACATCCTGATAGTCAGTTCAGCGGTCACAGTACTACGGCTGTTAAAGGTCCTTTGGAATAACGGTGGCTACAGCTAAGGCTTGGATGGGAGCAAATACTTGATCTGGCAGAGGATAGGAAGGAGCTATCAACCTTGGCACCACTGCCGTCCCAGGGAAGACCACCTCACTAGGGGCCAGTGGGGGGATGATTTTTGGCAGGTGTTAACAGTGTTGATCTGGGTATAGTCATGAGGAGGGTTCATAGGGGTGGCTAAGCTGGGGCTGGAGTTAGAAATTGCCTTTTTTCTTGGGAAAAGCAAGATCCAATTCCCAAGTTACATCAGCCTTCTCAAAGCCAAGTTTTGGTGTCTCAGCTTTCCTTTGGGACTCCCGGCTCAAACACTGAAAGCTGAATCTCACCGAGACCCTCTTATCGATATCACATCCACCCACTCAGAGCTGTGAAGGCCAGCTCTCTACGCACCCTGGT
>NW_010538315.1:32340-37832 GCF_000687285.1 Phaethon lepturus
TTCCCAACGAGCCCACAAGCAACTTCCCACTGTTGGCACCTTCCCCATGTTTCCTGGGGTTGAAAGGGGACTTGATTTACATTGAGTTTCAAATTAAGCACATTGACATCAAAGCAACGGAAATCAGGCCCCAGTAAGTGGTTTATAAATGCAGCCTAAGTGTTTTGAATCAAAATATTTTTTTCAGTAAAGTTGGAGGGGTATGTCTGTCTTCCTTATCATTGTTAGTTTCTGTCTCAAAAACACTGAAAAGTCACTGACATTGAATCCACTCTGGGGATCATTAGGAAAAAATCTTCCATTCCTGAGTGAAACCCTTTTAGCTAGGTTTTTCCCATTCTTTTTTGCATTATATTACTTGGAGGGGTTAGTAACATAAACGTGAAAGGTATGTACGGATTATCTCAGAGAAACGTCCTGTGGGTTGTGTTGTATGACATTAGGGAAAGGAGCCTCAGCTCATGTATGCTTTTCTCATCCCAGATGGAGAAGACAAGGCTTGCTCTGCAGTCTTTACAAACAGCCTTGGGACCGTTTCGGCCCACTGAACAAAGAGCTTATGCAGAGGCATCCAGTGAGGACCAGATGTCTGAGTCATAAAGTACTTAACTGAAATGACAAAGATATATGAGTTTGGTGGATGTTTCTTTTAGCAAATGTGCTCATATCTCTAAGCTGGCAATGACTATATTTCCTTCGAAATCTGGAAGAATAGCGTCTTTTTGTAGTACTGGTGCATCTATTGGCTGCATTGGATAGTGTAAAAAACCCACAATGTTACAAGAAAGGAGGAAGGAAAATCCAACAGCTTTTGAAATAAGTCCTTTGTATTATTGGGCATCTGAAACTTCATGGACTGCATGTGTATAAACACAGCACAGAAAAAGAGAAATAAGGCTTGAATAAATATTTTGTATTAGAATTCACCCAAACAGCAGAATTATTTAAAACCCAGTCTTTATCCAGGTTTGACTTTTGCAAATGCTTCTTGGATATCTGACCGGCTGAACTAAAACCAACACTGCTGTAACACAGGAGCTGACAAACTAAGCACACAAGGGAAGCCTTGTGCCTCAGACCAACCTTATCTGCTGTCTTCATCTGCCTGAAATGGCTATGTAGGTACAGTGATGTCATCTTGTTGATGTGACCAGGGACATAAGTAAAAAATTTTACAAAGGAAAAGCTTAGACTCGTATAAACTGAGATAAAGAATGAAGTCCAAAAACATGGAGGTGCTTCTGCCTCTGTCTCCCACTGAAACCCCTAGGAGCCAGACATAAAGGTTTAACGTGATGGATTTGAGCCTAAGTGCAGAAGGTCGTGCCTGCAGCAGACCCACTGCCAACCTAAGAGGGAAGATGTCTGCTGAACATGTGCAACAGGGTGCTACAGAAACCTGAATCTCCATTTCACAGAAAGATGTAGGACAGCAATGGTCTTTATTTTACAGTCTTATCCAAAATTGAGGCAGACTTTCCCATATGCAATACCAACAGAAGAAGACTCTTCCACTGAGGGATACTTTCATCCCAAGCGGAAGGACAGATCTACTCTTCCCCACATTAATGATCAAGCTGGGGAAAGTTTTGTTTCACTACATCAAACAAGCCTGTGTAGAGACTCACAACAGGAAATCCTTAGTTCAGATCCAGCTTAAATTTCCTATGTATCTGTTCTCAAAACACTGTACACTTGGCAAATTCTCCTTTTCAGTTTCAGCTTATCTTTTCAAAATGTAAATTTAAACAGATCTTTTTCCTTGGATGTGATTTACAAGAGAGCCTCCAAACAGAAAAGAATGAAAAAAATCAGCCATCATTGAAAATCTATCTCTGAGCAATGTTGCTATAAAAAAATCATTTTTTTTAACAGCTATAGGCAATACTTTTTCACTGTGGTTGAAAACAGTTGGTAAACTGTACCTCACCAATGAAGTAAGTGAAACTGTATAAATATTCTGCAAATTACTTTTCACAACAAGATGTCTGTCTAAGCAAAAGTTTATGTTATTGTCCAGACAATATAGAGAACTTTCTAGCACTAGCCTTGGAGAAGACATATTGCACAGCCCAAATCCAAACATGAGCCTGCTAAGTGTAGTAAATGCAAGTAAACCAGGGGTGCTTTCCTTTCATTAGACTTTCTCCCTGACCTCTGGATGACAAGGGCATAGGAAAAGGAAGCAATTTTTCTTCTGTCCTGGGGGAAGGAACATTTGAAAGAGATTTCCTGTGACTGGACTACATCATCTCTCTGGTGCCTGATCTGAAAATCTGGAAGACCACCTTTTCTTAGCATCCATTGCAAACGTTTATTTGCTTTTTCCCCATGAAGTAACTTGTGTCAGATTCACAACAGATTTAGGTGACTGTTGCATGTAGCTGGATGGGATCAGTCAAAATACTTCAGCTTTTCGGGGAAATGTAATGGCTTACTGGGGCAATTGTTCCAAAATCAATCCTTCCTTAATTTTTAAACTATATCCCATGTTTCTTCTGCCAGGGGGTGTAAAGGTGACTTAATACAGTTCAACAGCACATCCTTCTTCAAGCAGTTGGTTGAAAATTTGAGAAAAGGATGTCTTTTCTATCCTATAGTAAGATTATGTATTTAACACCTCTGTTTGTGTCACTTTGTCACATGTATAACAGAAATAACACTTCCTGTGTACTTCCAATCCTTTGAGTTGTGGCCTATTTAATCATGTCAAGACCATACGTTCAAATCCTTTGTTCTCAGTCACAGGTTCCCAGGGCCAGCTGGCTATGGCCAGCAAGCCAGAAATCAATATGCTAGACCTCTCTCTGTGGTGGCATCCACCTAAGAGCAATTTATTCCTCCACATTTCTTAGTAGAAAACTTTCCTCATGTGCAGCAGACCTTTCTTTTTGTTCTAGCTGGATGACTAAGGATGCCTCAGCTTGCTTTCTTTGCCTTTTTGCTTTGTGCAAGCTCTTTTGCTGTAAGGAAGCACCCACCAAGGGTGTCATAGTTTACATAAATGGTTCACATGGTTAACATAAACATTATTATGTTATATAGACCCCAGCTGCATGAAAAGCAAGGCATTGAATGAGAATTGAAGGTACAAGTGTGGGAGAACAATTGACTCCTACACTAAGCAACTGACCAAAATTACATTGCTGAACTCTTAGGTTAGGGGCTCTCAGATGTTATGAGATTTATTCTGAGGCTAGGGTTGAGAACCTGGGTATCTTTCTCAGAGGAACAGACATGTCTGACATTTATAGGTGATGTCAGACTATGGCTAGTATCAGGGTAGAATTTGGGATCCGTATTAGTGTTTCAGGGAGGCAAACTGGTGAAGGAATAAAAGGTAATATGCTCACAGGGGTGCTAATTTTTTGGCTATTATGCAAACTGGGAATGTTAATCCGAAAGTTTCACAGGGTTCAGAGACCTAACGTTAAGACTAAAACTGGCACAGGCGTTGTAGCTCTGGTGAGGGATCGGTCTGGGAAATATGGATGGGATATAGGGGAAGGAAAGACCTGAGAGCAGATTGCATTTGGGGCTGTTGCCAATATTTGGAGTTTCGTATTGTCACAACTCACTGGAGCTATTTTTAGGAGTTAGGGAGATGGGAAAAACTAGATGTATGGAGAAATGGGGAATTCAGGAAGGATCAGCTGTGCTATGCTGAGAGCTGGCATCAACCTCGGTGCATATTTTCTTGTTCAGAAAATCACTGGTGTTGCAGACAGTGACAAGCATCTGAATGGAATTTAGGCAGCTAGAAATGAATGGTCACCTCTGATGAGGATGTTCAGGACAAGTTTCCAAATGGAGCTAAGAGGAAATAGACATCAGTTACAGGGATGCTTTTAGGTCTTCCATTTTTAGCAGTCCATAAGCTAAGTCTGAGGGTTATAATTAGGATTCAGGTTTTGAGAAATTGAAGAACTGAGGTGACAGCAATGTTTAGAGTAATTCCCCAGTTACTTTTTTGTCTTTCATGTATATACTGGGATTAGGGTTGAGAAAGGGACACTAAAAAGTTAAAGCAAAAAAGGGATTTAAAATTTGTCCCACAATTACTTTTATGTCTGGATTTAACTGGTGTTGCATGACATTTATTGAGAACAGTGTTAGGTGTTAGTTCAGGTAAATAATTGGATAGAGGAAGAAATTCAAAATAGGTTACAAGGTATGTGGAAAGTTAGTATTACCATTATTCCCAAACTATTTTTACTCAAGGTTCACAGGTATCAATGGCCTAGGATTCATATTTAGAGTATTGCTAGTGTTGGAATTTCATGGCATTTGAAGGAAGAACAAGGGAGGAAGTGTTAAGTTCTGCTTTAATGTCACTGCACTCGTGTTTCAGTTTCTAAAAATCCTCAACACAGGATGATGTTGAGGTTTGGGTTTCCCAGAGGTCACCAGAGCAGATCTAAAACTGTAGCTGAAACAAGGGCTGTGTTTAAGGCTGAAGTTCAGGGTGGGAGAAAAAAAATAGGGAAAAAAAAGGCAGAGAAAATCTTAGTAGCGTAAGTTAGGCCCTTGTGTGGATTGCTGCATATTTTTGGATCTTAAGTTCTAAAAGTGGGTAAGACTGTGTCCTAGATTATTGGTGATACTCTGTTAGGAAAAGGAAAGGGGGAAAGTGAAGAGTCACAAAAGCCAAAATCAGAAAACACGGAGAGAGAAGGTTGAGCAGCTTGTGCACAGTGCTTGAACCTTGTCTAATGGCTTTTCTTACTACATTCTTCTACTTTGGAGGCTAACCCTGAGTACTCGCCACCCTCCCAGTAGCCCCATGCCTCTTCCCAACTCTTTCCTGGTGCCCCGGGCAGGGACAGCCCCAGGCTCTGCCGAGAGCAGGTGTAGGGGAGCTGCAGAAGGGGAATTGTGCTGGAGTTTCATGACTTCCTAAGAGTAGGGATGAGTCTGAGGTCACGATCAACTGCAGCTCAAAGCATGCCTTGAGATGGGTGTCTGCTGTCCTAAAATGGTGCTGGCAACACTGGCTCCTCCTATGGCTTCTCCAGAGCTCCAGTTTATCCCAGTCCAAGTCCTAACCATACCTCTAACTCCAGTTTCAGTAACACCCATTGACTCCAATGACTGAAAACAAGCTGGTGGTGAATGCTGGAACTGGCTGTGATTCTAGGCTGGCTGGCTGTCCTGAATATACTCTTTACTAGTGCACCCCTCAAGTCTGGACCCTGCAGCTGTCCCTGGGTCTTAAACATAACCGAGTTACCGCTCCAAGCATCTGGCCTAAAAGCAGTAAGTAAACCCGTATTAGAAGTTAAGCACAGGGCAGTATGGCATCCATGCTGAACCCACCTATAAACGCAGCTTATGGGTCTCTCTTGGCTCTGACTGTAAGCCCCTCCTAATCCTCAGTTTAGCTCTGCCCTGCTGTGCCTGGAGGTCCTCAGGAAAGCAGAAACTAGGTCTTGCACCATGGCCTCATGTAAGTAGCAGCCTGCAGTGCATGTACTTTGTGATTCTTTCCACTC
>NW_010538315.1:37863-47671 GCF_000687285.1 Phaethon lepturus
TATGGCCTTAACCATAACCCAAATGCTAAATGAGCCTCTTGATCCCCAAATATTTGTAGACTGAAAGTATTAAGGGCACCAGCTCTTGCATTCGTCCTTAATTCAGCCTAATGAAGTATTTTTCTTTGATTTCTGAGTTGTAAATTAGTTGTAAATTAGCTAGCACTGCAATAATTTAAAGATATGTAAAAAGACAAGTGCTGAAGCAGCTTTTAATTTAATTAAATGGCCTTTAGGTGTGATACTGATGACACTTAGGGCTTTTTTTATCACAGTCTTAAACGAACACATAACTCTCATTCTACTCCTAGATATAGCTTTAGTCTCAAGACAGCTGGGAATCTCAAGCCTAAAAATACAACAAAGAGCCATTTGGACATCAGTCTTCAAATTCTCATTGTAGACCACTTACCACCTTTTCGTTGCCACAGAGTTTTAATGAGCAGAACAACATTCTGAACTCCAGAGTTAATTTAACATAAACAAGGAATTCAATATGTAAAAAGGGGTTAAAACAACTGCTGGGAAAAACACCCCACTGTGCCTCATGGCCCATTTCACTTAATCAGAAACCTACTTGAAACTGAATGCTGGTTAGGGATCCAAGCTTTGCCAAGTGAACAACAAATATAAAAATAATACTGAGATCTGTGTTTTGATCAGTCACAAATTTCCCTTTTTAACATCTTCATGCTTTATGGAAACATTATCCCCTATTTGGGTCTCATAACATAAGAAAACAGAAAGTTTAAAGTACTGCAAGCACTTTTGTTGGAAACAGCCCCCAGGATAGTATTAGTATTTCTTTGCAATATAATGATTCCTGAAAAACAGACCCCTAATCTAAGGCTTTTGTAGTTTCTTCCACATTCTAATGATACCTGGAAACTCTAAGTTTAAAAATTAATACATACACCTGTTTTGCAAACAGCCATCGGGTTTTTAATATGGTGGGTATTGTAGTGTACAAGTAACATAATTTGGGGATTTCTAGTAAGGAGGACGTATTTCTTAGCATACATTTAGACATGAAACCTGGGAGCTTGAAAAAACTAAACACGTACCAAAGTCCGTGCATGTGCAAGATCCCTACTTCATTTTTTTATCCAACGCTTACCAGAACTCAAATTTCTCATAGACTGAACACTAACTCTGATATGAAGGTTAGCCCCCATAACACCAAGCATCTGAAATCTTTTTTAAAAGAGAGAAGAAAGAATGGGGCCCATACTGAGATGAGTCCTAAGCCTCAGCCTATTGCACTAGGAACACTGGCCAACATGGTAGATCACCTAGTACAGTAGTAACATAGCGACCTTATCAAAAATCAGGGGGCAATATTTATGTGCCTTGCTGTAGTCAAACAGCTTTGTATTGGGTCTGGCTGAGATGGAGTCAATTTTCCCCACAGCAGCCCTCACAGCGCTGTGCTGTGTGTTGGCAGCTGGAATCACAGAATCACAGAAACACTAGGTTGGAAAGGACCTTCAAGATCATCAAGTCCAACCATTAATCCAGCGCCACCATGTCCCCTAGACCATGTCCTGAAGCACCACATCCACACGTTTCTTGAACACTTCTAGAGATGGCAACTCCACCACCTCCCTGGGCAGCCTGTTCCAATGCCTGACCACCCTCTCAGTGAAGAAATTTTTCCTAATATCCAATCTAAACCTCCCCTGGCGCAACTTGAAGCCATAAAGGAAGGGTGTTGATCACACACCCGTGTTTCGGGTACTGCCGGGCAGTGCTCGCACAGTACCAAGGCTGTCCCTTCAACATTCCCCCAGCTCCCTCCAGCAGGCTGGGGGTGGGCAAGGTCTGGGGAGGGGACACAGCCAGGACAGCTGGCCCCAACTGACCAAAGGCATATTCTATACTGTATGATGTCAGCTCAGCAATAAAAGCTGAGAGAAAGGAGGAGGAGTGGGAGGCATTCTTCTTCCAATGTTTGTCTTCTGGACCAACTGCTACACGTACTGAAGCCCTGCTTCCCGGGAAGTGGCTGGACATCACCTGCTGATGGGAAGTAGAGAGTAAACCTTTTGTTTTCTTTTGCTTTCATGAACACTTTTGCTAATTCAGCTGCCTTTGTCTTGACCCACGTGTTTGGGTTTGGTCTTTTTTTTTTTTTTCTGTCCTAATTTCTCTCCCCTGTCCTGCTGAGGAGGGGAGATAGAGCAACTTGTGACACCTGGTGCCCAGCCGGCGTCAACTCACCACAAGCCACCATTCTACCAGGACAGGGGAGTGTTAAATGTCACCCTTACTTTTGCCACAGCTGCTTGAGATGTCCAACATGGACACAGACTGAAAGATGGGAAAAAGGGATATAGGATTCCTGCAGCCATGTTAAATTACAGACCATTTCTGTGAGAATAGTCACAAAATTGTTGGGCAACCTGGGAGCAACAAGTCTGTATCAGAAAATAATAGAGTAGAAAAATAGTCACTTTCAAGACACATGGGATAAGGCTTCAGGAAAGATTAGCCCTGTCCTCTCTCTGGGAGAGCACCCATGAGAACATGAAGGAGCAATGTAGGGCCCACAGCCAACAGTTGGTGAGCGAAGAAATGCTCCTCCACATCCTGGAGAGCTTTGAGCTTCTGCAGGAGTCATGCAGGTCCTGCAGAAAATCAGAGTGGCTGAGAGCAGGTGGTTTGGCATGACTGGGTTTGACAGCACATGCCCCTTGATGAGTTATCTGATGCTGCAACCTCACAGTAAAAAACTAGTCAGTGTGTTCAGTGACAGAGACTAATAATGCTATCTGGCATTAACTTTCAAGAGGTTAACTCTAAACATATATTGAAATACCTCTCTTTACTCATGTCCCCTGTGTGGCACTCAAAAAAGTTGGTACTAATGGAACACTACTGCCAAGACACTACAGAATAGTTTTGGGGTATTCTTGGTTATTCTCTTCTTGTAACACTGTATTTCTCTATCTGCCACATCTCTTCTTTAGTTTGGGGTTGTCTGCTTCTTTAAAGAGCTTAGTCCAAGCTATCTTGTCTTTGAAATGACAGGCTGGATCCCAGGACCAAGCCTATCTAGGATAATGTACTTGAATGGCCAAAGAAAGCAGAAGAGGCAAGGCTGGGACTTGCAACATGAGAGGAGTCTTCCCCAAGAGCAGAAAAGATGTACAGAGTGAAATTTCTTTTCATAACAAGTGGCATGAGGGGAGGAGCACAGCTGATTGTGGATACCTGGGACCCAGGCTGGGGCCAACAGCCATTGTCATTTCCCAAGGAAGCTTCTAAGCCCTCGTGGCAGGAAAAACAACTCAAAAAGCCAAGCCCATAAGGTGCACCACAAGAAGAGGTGCAGGACATGGGGAGAAGGAGCAGGACTTGGCAGCAGAGGGTTATTCAGCCCCTGGGCTCCTTGCTCCCATTCCCATCCAACAAAACCAGTGTGTACACCACTGGGCTCTGTGTGATGGCCAGCTTGTGGCCCCCTTCAGCAGAGGAGTCCCACTCTGTGGGCTGCTGCCGTGGGTGATGCATACTGCAAGCAGGCACTGTCTTCATCCCCAAAACAAACCGCATTCCCAGCTGGATTACTCATACTCCACTGGCTGCCGTTTTTCTTCATGTGCACTCATTTGCAAGCTGTTAAACAAGAGACACAAAGCTGTCTGTAAAATTAGGTCACGTGTGTTGCCCTGTCAAGCCATTGGGCTTGCCAAAACCAGGATTTTCCTGCCATCACAATGGGGTTTATACTGCTCCATCCATGACCAAAAAAAAAAAAAAAAAAAAAAAGAAAGAAAAAAAGAAAAAAAGGAAAAAAGGGAAAATGTAAGTAATAGTTAAGTTAGTATATAAGCGTCCTGTGATGCTTCTGTGAAATACTGAAGTACTGTCGTTCAACCTGACATTTAGTTTCCAACACAAGCAAATGTTTCTTACCATGCTTAATTCCCTTCTCTTCCAGCTAAGCTGCATGTGGAAAGGCAACTCCATTTTACACAGAATATTGTTTTTGTCCAGTGGCCTCTCTTCCTTTCATCTTCTGGGCCGAACATGAACTGAACACTGGGATCAGAGAGCAGATAAGCATCGACTCAAAACAGATGCCAAACCGGCCAGCTGCTGATGTTCACCCAGGACTTCAGACTCAGGACATCCAGCACCTCTGCCTTTCCACAAACCGCATGTCCTTCCTGAGCTCAGGACTCTGGATGGCTTTTGGGAAAAACATTTCTAGTTCAGAGGGGTGAGAAAGTGTGTGGGGTGAGGCATTCCCCAAGGCAGGCTAATCTGAGAGGGAAGCCAGGGAATGTAAGCTTGCAAAAAGGATGTTGTTGGACTATTTCTGTTAAAAAGCGAAAGTTTACACCGTGGCACTCCCCTGATAACAGGGCAAAGAAAGCCAATTTGGCTGTGAGCGCTGCTGGGAGCGTAGGGAAGTGCCTCGTAGTGGGCAGAAGGGAAGTGGGGGAGTCAGAGGTTGTCCCAAGCCACACATGGGAGTTTTCACTTTGGGGTGGAGGAACAACCTCGAGGCAGTGGCAGCCCCACCATCCCTGTGTATGGATCTAGATTTCACTAGATTTTGCAGGGAAATTGTATGTTAAACAAACAGAAAAGCTTAAACAAGCAGAACAGCTGTTATTTTCCACTTTGCTGTCATCCTGCACCAGGAGACTGCGAGACCAGCGGCGTGGTGGGAGCACTGGGTCTGGGCAGCAGGACCAGTGCTTTTTTCCCCACCTAAGCTAGGGTGAAGGCAGGCAGGAAAACTCTCAGTCTGTTTTGTTCTGAACTGTTATGTACAGTTCTCTGGGCTGACTGTGAATAACATCACAAAATTACTTTTAAGAGCGGCGGTTCAGAGCCTTTGCAAGGTCAGGTGTGTGCCTGTTGCCTGTCTCTTGTTTTCTGCCTGGCAGTCATCCCTTCTGCAGCACAACTGGAATGGGAATACCAGCTAGAAATAGGTGAGGTCATGGGTGATTTATCCTTGCTTTTTGTGGCACCCTGGCTGCTGGGGCCAGCAAGGGAGCACGCGGACAAGGTCTCCATCGTGAGCATGTTCTGGAGAGCTAGAGCTGGCTGTTCCATATGAGCGAGGGCCAGGTCACAACCACAGGCAGAATTCATCTGAAATTTGAGAGGATGTTTGCATAATTTTGATGAACAATTCAGCTGCAGGAAAACTGAAGGTCTAGCCCGGATCCAAAGCGTGCTTGTGGAAACCTTCATTGGCTTTACGCGATAACCAGACGAAACAGCACCAGTGGTTTAGTGTCACTCCTGCTGGAGGAGCGTGGGCCGGTGCTCCCCCAGCAAGGTGAAGCTGCTGATGAGCATTTCAGCCCGAGCAGTGGAGTAATAGCCTGCTTTGAGCGCCATTTTAATTAGCAAAAATTAGCAGTAACGTTTTGGCCTTTATCTATCAGATTTATGCGTATAATGTAAGGACAGTTTTTACTGCAAGATCCATGTAGTACGACACTTTGTATACCTTATTATCTCTTTTTTGGACATAATAAGTTAGTTCCAGCTACTGCAGCTCTGCCTCTGTTGGTTGTGATAAAGTTAGTCCAGGAATGAACTTGAGTCAGTGTTTTTGATAATCCATCTCATATTCCTGTATTATTTGGATGACTGGGGCTAGAGAGATAATACTAGACATTCCATTTTCTCTAATTATTTCACAGCTTTCCTTTTCTAGACAGAAGTCTGGGGGAAAAAGCCCCCGGCAGGGCTGGCCTACCCCTCTTCTCTCTCTCCCTCAGAGATTTTGGAGGGAGAAGCAAGCAGCCAGGCGATGCCTCTGCGTGCCTGCAATATCCCTGCTCTGGTCCTGGTTCCTCAGGCAGACCGCTCCTCTAGCGCTGCCGCAGATGTGTGCCATCTTGGGAAAACCACACGCTCCTCGCTGTTGCTACTCAATTCCTGTTGTGCAAAACTGCGCGTTGGACAGCCTCGGTGTTCGTTACTTAAAATGTTTAAAGATTCCTCTTGTGGGACAGACTGTCCCACAGCTACTTTTTCTCCCAAGAGAAGCTTCTCCTTATCTCCAGAATCTATGACTGGGGTCATCTTGCCCTGCCACCAAATAATAGGCAACAATAATTTGTTTTCTAAGAACGGAGGAGCCTGGAGGAAGTGCTTGTGTATTTCTTAGAAATCTGATAACAGGATTAGCTTCTAAGCATGAAAATACATATGACCTTAAATGTCATCGTGGAATATCTCACGGATATTAAGCACAACTGCTGACCCCAGTGTGTACGTATTCAAAGGGTTACATATGGGGCATGACCTTTCTTGGGAGCAGTTCTGCAGGTTGCCTTATAGTTCCTTTGTCACTTATTGAAAGTCTGGAGTTGTAACTAAAATATAGCAATAGATTCTTGGAGAAAAAACAGTATTACCTTATATGAGACCAAAACAGCCTCATGAACATAGCTAAAACACCTTGGCAAGGTGGAAGAACTGTGCCTGAACATCTTACCGTAATATGTATCTTTTTTTTGTTATTCAGAGCAAAAGTCTGACTACTTGTGTGCACACACAAACGTTTAATGCTATTTCATCTTGAAATAATAGCAAACATGCTATTGATGTCAATGGGAAGATGATCAAACCTGCTATTAAGAGGAAATGCTTTAAAAGTAGAAAATGTTTGTTTCACTTCTCATCTTGGTTGTTTGTGAATGTGATGTCTGAAGTAACGAGCTCTGTACCACTGCAGAAGTGTCTATCACTTCAATTTAGGGAGGAATACTGTATGTCCAGGTGTATCTGAAATATGCACATTTCCAGGCAGATTTTGCAGTCACAGGGAACAGTAGTGAAACTTCTGTTAATAGGAAAAGGAGCAGGATCAGACAGTGATGTCTTAGTATTTTACAACTTACAATGTAGAGGGTCTGAAAGAAAATAATTCTTTACTACTACTGTGAATCTAGACATCGTGCCAGCAGCAGAGGCTCAAAACTGCAGCCATCCTCTTGCGTTCAAACACTGCTCATGGAGAGCCACACCAGACAAAATGCAACCTTTTTAAGAGAAGAGTGGAAAAAATGGTTTTGTCTGAAGTTTGTCCTTTGGTCCCCAGAGGATGATTCTGAGAATGGTTATGAGCTTTAAGGTCTTCTTCCAAAACTGGTCCTGAAAAAGGTTGATCATCAGTTGTTTGGATCTGATAGCATTTGTCTGACATTGCATAAATTCTTGGGCAGTTGACAAAATGCCATGGCTCAAAATAGAAATCAAATGGTCCAACGAGATGATCTGTTCCCCATAACTTCTTTCACAGGGCAGTCAGTGGTAACGCCTGAGAAACCCACTGAAACCAATTTATACCTCTCCTAGAGCCTGTTTACATTTAAGACTCTTTAAGTACCCTTTAATGTCTTCATCAATGACATAGACAGTGGGATCAAGTGCACCCTGCAGCAAGCTTGCAGATGACATCAAACTGAGTGGTGCAGTCAACACACCTGAGGGATGGGATGCCATCCAGAGGGACCTGGACAAGCTCAAGGAATGGGCCCATGTGAACGTCATGAGGGTCCTGCACCTGGGTCAGGGCAATCCCCGGTAACAGTACAAGATGGGTGGTGAAGGGATTGAGATCAGCCCTGCCAAGAAGGACTTGGGGGTAGTGGTGGATGAAAAGCTGGACATCAGCTGGCAATGTGCAGTCACAGCCCAGAAGGCCAACTGTGTCCTGGGCTGCATCCAAAGCAGCGTGGCCAGCAGGTCGAGGGAGGGGATTCTGCCCCTCTGCTCCGCTCTGGTGAGACCCCACCTGGAGTCCTGCATCCAGCTCTGGAGCCCTCAGCACAGGAAAGACATGGACCTGTTGAAGCGGGTCCAGAGGAGGGCAACAAAGATGATCAGAGGGATGGAACAGCTCTGCTGTGAGGACAGGCTGGGAGAGTTGGGGTTGTTCAGCCTGGAGAAGAGAAGGTTCCAGGGAGACCTTATTGCAGCCTTCCAGTACTTAAAGGGGCTTATGAGAAGGGTGGGGACAGACTCTTTAGCAGGGCCTGTAGTGACAGAACAAGGAGTGATGATTTTAAACTAAAAGAGGGCAGATTTAGAGTAGATCTAAGGAAGAAATTTTTCCTAATGAGGGTGGTGAAACCCTGGCCCAGGTTGCCCAGAGAGGTGGTAGATGCTCCATCCCTGGAAACATTCCAGGTCAAGCTGGATGGGGTTCTGAGCAACCTTATCTGGTTGAAGATGTCCCTGCTCATTGCAGGGGGGTTGGCAATAGATGACCTTTAAAGGTCCCTTCCAACCCAAAGATTCTCTGATTCTATGATTCGATGATTACACTTCTCTTAGTAGGATGGTTTACTTACAAAAACAGAAATTCTATGTTTGGGGAGATTCAGCATGACTTTCCAAGCCAGGTTTCCTGAAGCTGCAGAATAACGATGATGCATAAAGTCTGCCTGTCCATTATTAAGCTCGTATGTGATCTCTGATCTCCCGCTCAAGTCTCTTTCAGGGGAGAGCTGGATGTGGGTGTGTTTGCAGAGCTCAGACACTTGAGCCTGACCGATCCATGCCCTGGGGAGGCTGTCGGGAGCCTTCCAAGGCATCTGGAGCTTCCAGGGGAAAAAATATCAAAGTGTTGTAAAAACAGAGAAAGGTTTGTTATTTCTCAACTCTTCTTTAGCTTATTTACCATCTTTAGCTTATTTACCATCTGCAAGGGCAGAAGGCTTCCTTTTTTCTTATTTTTCTTATCTTGCAAATTCTCCCACTATTTTTTTCTACCGTGTTACTTTTTCGTTCTTAGACTTGGCAGTTTTTGTGCCTGTGGACAATTAAAATTCATAAGTATAGTTGTGCTCTGAAAACTGCTTGTATCAAACATGAGAAATAATACAAGAAAAATGAACATGTAGACATAAAATAGCCATTACATTTTTCCATTTTGAAAACAAAGTTTCAGGGAATTTTTTAACTCATTCTGTTTTGAAAATGGATTTTCCCATCCTCTACTGACTTTCCCTCTCCAAGGCCAAATTTAAGCCTGCCATCCATAAAGTCTGTATCCTATGTCTGAAAGATCTTAATTTTCATATGTGAGACAAAAGAAAATTAAAGATCTTCCTTTTGGCTGTTCAGTACATTCCCATATATATTAAACACATGTATGGCATGTCCCACTGCTCAGCTCTCTTTCACAAAATCATGTGTGTTTGGGTCCACTGCTGTTAAGTATGTGTTACCTCAGCGTGACTTTGCTGATGATTAACAATGCAAGGTTTACTGGGAAGGTTGTTACCTTTTATTAGACAAACTGACCCAGTACTGACCAAAAACCAGATCAGGTGACAGCCTTTCTGTATGTCTGAAACAGGAACAACAGACTGGAAGCTAAATGCATGTGGAAATGAACTTAATCATCCCATTTCCATAACTACAGACATTTTGTGTCCGTGGCACAGGGCGATGTCAACACGGTTATAGGACCCTTAACACCTGGGAGGGGACACAGAAAGAGAAAGAGCTTTTGCCTCTAGACAGTCATTTCTGAAGTAGGGAAGACTGTATTTTGTTGATAATTTTAATTCAGCTTTAAGAAGAAAAATAGTGCAACACACGTTCTCCCTGGGTCAGTTCAGTGGCTTCTGTGCTGTAAAACACATTTGTTTTAAAAGGGAAGCTGAAAAAAACCCAAGTCAATCAGATAATGTTTCCAGATAGATCATGTAGGTAGGGAATGGATCATTAGTCACCATTATTCGATGATTTTTGCAGAATACTCCTTTCCCTTCTTTGTGCAGGCTGTATATGGCACATTCTCTTCTGCACCAGCCCAGGG
>NW_010538315.1:47682-51006 GCF_000687285.1 Phaethon lepturus
GCAGGCTAATCGGAACCAGCTGCGTGCCTGCAGAAAAGGACAGAAGGAAGAGGTCATATAAGTTAGATTTTTGCAGCCAGAGCAGACATCCCTTTAGAGATAGGGATGGCTTTGCCAGCGATATGTACCTCCTATTTGTCCCTAGAACTACTGCAGTATTTCTTTTTTCCGGGGCAGCTACTAGGTCTAGTGGGCCTCTTTCTTTGAGGAGTGAGTTCATTTCAGCCTTTTCAGCAAACAGCAATGCCTTTTTTCCCTCCAGAAAAGCAAAGCAGTTGAACTGCATTGTCAGAAGCTCAATTTTATGCCAGCGTTTTTAGGAGAGCTTGAAGAAGGTGTTAATAGTGAGAGAAGACACTTCAAACTGAACAGATTCATTTGGGGGACAAATCCCTCAAATTTCCCGGTTGGAGCTGAGGCGGCCTTTGCGGGAATATGCATTGGCCTCTTCACTCTGTGAAAGATGGAGCCAAACAAGAGCCACAAGATAATTAGAAAATATTACCTGTGTACTCCTGCAGACAACTGGGGGTACTCAGGTTAGAGAAGAGAAGGTTGTTTTGTGTATGTGATAAGGAGTGAGATGGGAGGAAATAATTTGCATCCAAAAACTTGAGAGATGAAGCCTGCCCCGGGAGGCGGAACAGGGGACAGAGCAAAGCTGATGGAGGGACTTCCAGAGGCAGTAGGAAGGAAACTGCGGCTTCAAAGCTTCATAGGAAAGAAACTGCAAAGCTGCTGTGGTATTTTCCTGCAGGGACTTCTTGGTGCTTGCGGAGGGAGATACACAGGGCCAGGAGGTTTAGAGCAAGGAAAGGTGCAGATGGTTGGGCTGAAAAAACACATCTTGGAAAGGTGGGGAGAGAGCAGGGTCTGAGGGGAATGGGGACAAATGCCTAAGCATGAAGGCAACTAGAGATGCAGCTGGGAACCAGAAGGAGAGAGAGGTGGCCAACATTGCCTTGCCTGTACCGAGCAGAGCACCGTGAGCCCCAGGCAGCCCTTGAACATCCAGTTGGGTCCCTGTCAGTCAGGCCTGGACTAGGAACCTGTAGGCTGTCTCAGAGCTGGAGACTGAGTAGTTGCCTGCCTCCGAGGCCACAAAGTTGTGGTTATCATCACGAAACGCTTGCAGTTGCCCACAGTATAAACCGTGAGTTTTTTTCCAGACTTGGGCTGTTGCTGGGCTGCATCCTGGCAGGCACTCTGTGAAGGTGATTGGTCACTCCAATCAGTATCTCATTATGATGGCCTCCTGGTTTTTTAGCTGCTTACTCTGTGTCCTTACAAGCAATTACAGGTTTTAATGAGGAAGTATCACTAGTGTGCAGATTTCTTTAAAACTATAGTGTGTTATCAGAGCCCTTAATGTTATGACATCTATCCAGAAATCTCAGGAAACTCCCAGACAAAACTTTCAGTGACATGGAATTATAACTGAGTTGAACATTGCTAGTAGCTTCAAAAACCCCTGTCCTTGGCATTTTCAGCAAGTTGCAATCAGCAATTACTTCAGCCTTATGACTCCTATCTGGCCAGGGTTCCTATGAGTTTCCTCTCAAATTCAGCTTTAGACAAGAAAAAAAATCCCATGGAAAAGCTTTGTAAGCACCAAGCCACACCTAATTTTTTTTTTTTTTTTCCAGCAATGTGAGCAGGAACTTATGCTTTGAAAAAAGTGTAAGCTATGTCTCCAACAACAGACCCATGTTTGACCCAAGTCAGGTGCTACTTCTGAAATTCAGCAAAAGCACTATCAGTTTTAGAGTCCGTGGCAACCCAAAGTTGGCATATTTTTTGTCATCTCTGGTTTTCCCTTAAACATTTCATAATTACCTAAATAACACGGTTTTCTGTAAATGAACTGTGTAACATTTTAGAACTTCCTTGTTGCCTTTGTGTACTTCACATGCAGAATGGGGCTTGGTTAACAGAGACCAAAACTGTGCATATCTTCAATATAATAATTTAATTATTAAAAGGACAAAATATTATTTTGGTAGAGAAGGGCAGAGGCCTGCACATATCTAAGTGAGGAGTGAATCAAATCAATTACTATGATTGCTAGATGGTCCAAGTATGCTTTCAATATCATTGGGGTCTGATCATAGTTTCCCTGCAACAGATCATGAAACCATAGACAATGATATCAAACTGGATTATAGGGGTTTGCAAAGTGCTGACCGACAGAAGTGAATTATTGGAAACGGTGGTTGAAGAGCCAGGATATGCTGACCTGGGACTTGCATGTTACTACTGAATTAATTGTATTCTCAAGAAATGGGAGACTGGACATGAGTAATGCCTAATGAAATCATTGAAAGTATCTTCCAGGCTGACTGATGTAGGCTATATCAGTATACTGTCTGTGGTGCCTTGCAGCACATCTCTTCCTTTGAAGAAAATATGGAAACTACCTTTGTTGACCTAAAGTTTCTATGTCAGCAGCATTTTGATGCTGAATACTGTCATGCTTGAACCCCAGCCTGCAACTAAGCACCACACAGCAGCTCACTCACTCCCCACTGGTGGGATGGGAGAAGTAATTGGAAGAATAACAGTGAGAAAACTCATGGGTTGAGATAAAGACAGTTTAATAAGTAAACTTATTACTTATTAAAGTAATAGTTTGGATTAAAAGTAATGAAGTAATTACTTATATTATTCATCCAACCAGGATGAAGAAGCAGACGAAGCATTCTACAAGTGACTGGCAGAAGTCTCACAATCGCTAGGTTTTGTTCTTGTGGGGGACCTCAACTCACTGGACATCTGCTTGAAGTATAACACAGCAGAGAGGAAACAGTCTAGGAGGTTCCTGGAGTGTGTGGAAGATAACTTCCTGGCACAGCTGGTCAGTGAGCCCACCAGGGGAGGTGCCCCACTTGACCTGGTGTTTATGAACAGAGAAGGACTGGTGGGTCATGTGGTGGTCAGAGGCCATCTTGGGCTTAGCAATCGTGAAATGATAGAATTCTCAATTCTTGGTGAAGTAGGGAGCGAGATAGGCAAAACCACTACCATGGACTTCTGGAGGGCAGACTTCACCCTATTCAGGACTCTAGCTGAAAGAGTCCCTTGGGAGAAAGTCATGAAGGGCAAAAGGGTCCAGGAAGGCTGGACATTCTTGAAGAAGGAAATCTGAAAGGCGCATGAGAAGGCTGTCTCCATGTGTCATACGACAAGCTGGTGGAGAAGACAACCTGCCTGGCTGAAAAGGAAGATTTCACTGGGACTCAGGGAAAAAAAGGTGAGTTTATCGCCTTTGGAGGAAAGGGAAGGCAACTCAAGAGGAATACAAGGATCTTGTTAGGTCATGCAGAG
>NW_010538316.1:0-24572 GCF_000687285.1 Phaethon lepturus
CCTGCCCATCGATCTAGCCTGTCCAGATCCCCCTGCAGCACCCTCCTACCCTCCCACCCAACTCCCACTCCCACTCTTGGGGTCATCTGCAAACTTACTGAGGGAGCACTCGATCCCCTCATCCAGGTCATCAATAAAGATATTGAACAAGACCGGGCCCAAAACTGAGCCCCGGGGAGCACCACTTGTGACTGGATGCCAACTGGATTTAACTCCGTTCAGCATAACTCTGGGCTCAGCCATCCAGCCAGTTCTTTACCCAGTGAAGAGTTACAACCAGTTTAAGTTGCACAGAATTTGAATTAAACATCATTTCAGCTTGTTTTTTAACGTGCAATTCCTCATTAGCTAAGCTGATCCAGTACCGCTGACAAGCAATACCTTCACTACCACAAACAGAACTTGTGATTTGGAAATTACTTTTGTGTTTGTCTATTAGCATGCCAACAGATAGTTAGATTTTTTGGCTTTTCTACTCAATTGTTTTTAAACATGAAAAGCAGTTTGGGCTCCAACATTTGTGAGTTTCCCGCCTAACATCAGACACTAATTTTTTTTTCTTGTTGGTTGTTTCATACCGAGTAACTAGAATTCAAAGGAGTTCCACAAGGTGTTAAACCATTATATAAACAAATTCATTAGGTTTTCTTTTTAGAGAGTTCAGAACAGATCCAAAGCTAGGTGAAAAGGCATTTACTTCAACAACTTTAACCAACTGTGGATCAAATCAGGGAATTCGCTGAACTTCTCCATGACAGCATGCTCTACCCCACTATATTGTGGCATCTGGAAAAGTGCCACCTGAGAGTGTGCTATCTGGGAAAGGGGGAGGATCTTTCCTGCTCAAGTTTCTCTCAAAGTGGTCTATATAAAAGGGAGAGATAAGTTTTAGACATATGCTGGAATTGTTGGTCTCCAGCCTTCAAAAAGATGCTAAGCCTGTGAATAACCCCATTTTCAGAGTGGCACTGTTGTTGGACTTTCTGTGGAGCTAGGTTTTTCACACTGCAAACCTTTTGGAAAATTCAGCATTGGGATCCCTTTCCATAGCTCTGTTGCCTCTCCAGACAAGTCTGTTTAGCTGATATTACTTCTCTCACCTCCACCATCATCATCTCTGAAGAACTCCTCACTGTCATTTGCTGAGTGGGATTTTTTCATCTCAGCAATTCTATTTCGGGGCACTTTTCTCTTGAGGGATGGGGAGAAAAAGGATGGACGATTGTTGCGTTCTGGGGTTGGCGGTGTGCTGAAAGAAGTGACCTGAAAGGGAAATAGAAGCAATGGCAGAGAAAGGTTTTCTTAAAGAGTTCTATGCTTCTAGTAAGAAATAATCAGTCTCAAATATGTGCCACGAAGCAGTCACAGGTGTAAAACTCTGAATCACTACTGGTGTCTAGCTGTAAGTTTTATCAGAGGTCAGAAAATGTCAACTGAACAGTGACATCATCTCAGCTTCAAGATGCTCATCAAGATGAAAATATTTTGATATATCATCACCATCAACTGTTAGGTGAATAATGAAAAACCTCTCTCCTCAGCTGAGAGTTATCAAACTTTTAACAAGCACTTACAGTCTTGTTAAAGGAGCAAAATTAACAATTTAGGCACCAAGAATGTCAGTCTTATTTTTGTGTGTTAAAATTCAGAAGAGTTAATAGGCTACGAATGTATTGTATTGGACACACTAAAATTGTGCATCTTCATTTCTTTGGCAAACACAAGGTAGTAGTTTTCCTGCTTAGAAAGATGCCACATGGGATCACTGTGAAAGGTCACAGTCTCTCTGTGTAGCCGGGTCACAAGGCAATTACTTAGCCCAAGATACTGACACAAAAGTGAAGTCAACGTACAACTATTATGTATAGTATGAATATGTATACCATATTTCAATACAGGATGGAGAAAACCAAATTGAGATGCCCCCGATGATTTGGTTAGCCTAAGTGATGACAAATACAAGGATATAATTGTCTGTGGTGAAACACAGGTTAGGGATGAAGCTATAGAGACACCCTTCCTTCAGAGCAGTAGTTGCTCTTGAGTAAACCACAGTAATTGTCAACCATACCTACTTCAGAAAGAATTGAAATACAGTGCTTATTTATGGGTTTGCTAGTAATATTTTAATCGTTTCACTTCAAATGAAAAAAATGAAGGAAACTATTTTGCTAATGGAGATGAGAAACTTCTATCTCATCCTTCCTTCTTCATACAGTTAACAATCCCCTAACTCTCCCTGAGATGACACCTGATATTGCTCATATCTGTCCATACAAATAAGGAGGAAGGTGACATGCGAGTGAGGATGACAGCCAAGCCAGGTTGGTATTGCACTGCAGAAACACTCTATGTTGTCCCTCCATCATTAATATTAAAAAAAAAAAAAAAAAAAAGTAGAAGTATTCTACCACCCAACTGATCCTCTCTTTAGTGCACTTGATCTCTAATTTGTGCTTATCTCTATTTTTAACTCTGTAGCCATTTCATGTCACACCTGGAGGGAAAATCGGAAACAGACAAATCACCATTAAAACTATTAGCAAAAAGCAATGATAATAAATCTGTTTTGACATTTTCCAGTTGACACTAGAAGTCTTGGAGCCAAAAGACCAGGAAGTCCCTCCAGGCCTGATTTCTCCAGGCTGTATCTCTATGGTAGAGAGCAAGCACATCCAGTTAATGATTCCTGTGCTGGCAGCTCATTTTGCCTTTTAGGAAGCCAGAAACAAACAAACAAACAAAATCACATCGCTTGCATGGAGACCTTTAGAAGCACTCCTGCAGACCTTTAAAATACACAGGTTAGCTACCTTACATGGGAAACCAGACTAGAATCCATCAGGAACTACCCAGCCCAGGTCAGCACACATCTGTGCAGGTATTTTGAAGACATGTTGCCTAATCCCCATTAACTAGGTAAAATGCCTTAAAAGAAAACAAGGCCTAGGACTAAGTAAGGGCCAAATCAGCATCTATGGACTGATTCTATTGGCATTTTACTGCACTTGTATTAAAATTAAGTATATGCATAAATATGGTACTGCATCTAGATCCATAACCTTTGCTTTAGTATTATACAGGCTTCACATTGGCAGCATTCGTCAGTGGAAAAATCTCCTATCAGTACCATTTCCTCTGAGGTTTAGCAAGCAACCTACATAATATATGAATTTCATGTTTCTAGGTAAATTCCATCTTGTACAGAAATGGAATCTATTAATTTTCATAGAAAACAGGCAGAATCATCATTTTCCTTGGCATCAACATTGCTGTTGTTTCAACAAAACACTCCTCCAGAAGTATGAATCATCCAGTCATCTCTGTATTCAGTATTTGCTCAAGGGAAACTGTGCTAAAAATCCATCTGCATATACTGAGTATGTTCAAAATGTACACAAGCAAAACTAAGTTCAGAACCTTGACATGAGTTAATCCCAGATTCAGTCCATCTACTGTCTTTGGAACAAAACATTTTCATGCTTAACTGTAAGTCAGTATTTCTGTCTGCTACTTACTCTCTCGTGCACCGGGGAGTCTGGATTTGAATCTTCTTCTGTCCCATATGGTGAAGTGTCACCAGTAGAAACTCTACTCACTGCCATTTCCGCGTGTCCTTTCCCTTGTGGCCCTTTCATTCGGACAAATTCCATGTTGTTGTATTTATAAAAGCCAAAAGACATTCTTTGAGCCATCTTAGCTGCAACACTCACCTACAATGCATCAAGACAGGAGAGAAAGCCATGCAATATCATCTCCATGTTTCAAAAAAAAAAAAAAAAAGTTATCTGAAAGCAGTTATCTAAGAATAAGTCAAAAGCATAGTGGATAATGATTATTATCTTGATCCTTAAGAATCATTTTAAGCCACAATGTGAAGTGATCTCTGAAAGGGAAGCAATTTTACAGGTACAAAAGCAGAGGCTCAGAGAAGAATCAACTCCTTCAGCTATCCAAAAGGCAGAGTTACCCAACGGCACGCTGAGATAAAACAAAAGGTTTTTATCCAGATCCCCACAATGTGGCACAACCACAGCACAAGCAGGCACGTGCACAACTCAACACAGCCTGTGTGGACACTCGTTTGAGTCCAAAAAGCAACAGATACACACACAAGATGCTTCAAACTAACAAAGTGCACTACACAATGTGGGCACTACTTTGTGGCAAGTAGATTCAGACGTTTGTGTTCCCAAACTGTCAAGGCCAAAGCATAAAGAACCAGCCCCCATGCACAACTAACCTGCATCACATTGCTCACCGCAAAACCCTGACAGCTTTTGAACCCTCTCAACAGACACAAGGGCTCAATTTCCAGTTAACACAACTGAACTGAAAACTGAACTGAGAACTGAAAAAAGGAACAGACCAATATGAGAACAGTCAAGGTTTTTCCAAGTGAAATAAGTAGGACTTATCCATAAGTCTAAGTGGTTTACCACAACTTCCAGCACTTTATCACCTGAAAGGGCCAAGATGCTCATCGTGTAACGCAAACTCATACTGTACTAAGAATTAATAGACACAACTGAAAGCAAGTAACCTTCAAAAGCAGAGAGAGCTTGCTTCTGTTCTGTTAAAAGAAAGGTCAAATTTCAAGTTTTTCCTTTGGCCATAATCAAGTAATAGATGAAATAAAATTGTTAGATCTTCAAACAAAACAATGTAAAGTAGTAGCGTGGTCAAACAGGACATTCCTAGGTTAGGAGGTGACATTACCACATCGAATCTTGTCTTTCCACTGCAAGGCTTTCTTCATATTTGACTTTAGTGATTCTGCATTCCTATGTATTTTAATAACCCACCTGCTGATTGTGAGAAGCCATAAGATGATGGTGGGACACAGAAACAATTTTAGTTTCATGTTCTGTCAAAAAATTGCTTTAAGAGTATAAACTCTGCACATTTAAAACAGGGACAAGGATCTCTCCTGAGAAGGGTAGGAAGAAAGGGAAATGAAGTTTACAGTCACAGTAGATATTGGTGGTGTTTTGTTGTTGTTTAAAACCCTCGGGACTGTCTTCATAGCAAACTGAGAAGTTTACTGGCTCTTGCACTCTCTACTTCAGCACTAAGTACTGAATTTGAAGCTGAAAGTGCTGGCATTTCATGTTTCTCCAGGAGAGCAAAGAAAGCCTCCTTCTGTTGCAATGAAACTACAGCGGCCTGTTGAAAACACCATGACCACAAAATAAACTAAAGAAAAACATGTTTTACATATAGCAAGGTAGTTAAGAGTTTAAGATCTCCCTGAAAAACATGCCTTCTCTAACGTAACTAGAAAGATCTATGACCTTTCAAGAAAATGAAGGGGCTCCCAGAACTCTGTTATTTAGATCCATTCCTGTGCCATGCTCTTGGCTACTTATCAACTTCACACTTTTTGGCAAACACCACAGTAATATATCCTGATATGAACGCTCTCTGAGCCAAAAGCACTAGTTTTCAGGTAACTTTCAGAGCCCAAAAGGACAGAGTACAATGTAGATGATCTAACAGGACAAAGCTAACAGCCTCAGCAGCAAATTAAAACTGTGGTCAGAATATCATTGTTGCAAAGGATGTTGTCTTTCAGCAGTGCCTTACCCTGTTGTCATAGACCTTCTTGAGTGCTTCATAGCGGATAGACCCCTGAAAAATCACCCCTTGGAAGGTGTTGCTTTTGTCACTGGCCACCAGCTCCACACAGACCATTTCTCCTTCTCCCACAGTCATGTCACTGAAAACCTGCCAAAGATGTAAGATGAAACACTTCAAGGCAAACTGCAGCTGCTCAAGTTCAAATATATTCAGATTCCCATGATTCTTCTTAGGCCCAAGGCACTTTCAATGTAAATGGGAGAAACCAAGGGAGTTGTATGCTCCACCCCAGCATTTCAAAAAACCAGACTTCAGGCAGTACACACTGCAAATCATGTGAGAGCTGCTTATCTCAACACATCAGCCGGTTTTGCTTTAGCCTATCATAAAGACAGATGCCAAAATCCAGCTTTAAGCTCAGATTTAAAACATGAAAGAAAGAGAAAGGTCAAATAAAATAAAAACTACTGGAAGATAACCCTCAATTAGCCAAGAACATTTGTTCAAAAGGTACAAGAAAACAGCTAGTCAGGACATAAGACTAGAATGGGAAAAAACTCTGCTGCTGCAACAAGAAACCCACCTCTTCAAAACTGTCAATCATGAAGAATATGTTGGGGTAGCTGATCTTTGACTCCTCTCCTTTACTGTCCATTGGGTGTTTGCTGGGAGACGCAAACACTTGCTGAGAAAGATACGGGGAAAAAAAAAATACATCTTCTCAATTAAATGCGCTCAGGAATCGATGCACTGAATACAAGGCAAGCAATACCAAAACACCACAGTCCAACACTGCTCAGTCAGCCAGCATTTTCACTTAGGCTAGAGATGCTGGGCATCCTGAAGGCAAAGCTGAGCTGGTTTCTGACTACAGCCTGTTTTGCAATAATGACACCACTTGTAAAACCCTTGAGTTTTCACATGCGAGTTACCAATACTAGTTGCTCCACAGTAAATGTCCCTGGGTGTACCTGACCTCTCCCATCCTATGGTACAGCTAAGGTATCCCCCGCCTTTTCCTTAGCAGAGGGAACCACCTTGAGCTGCCTTTAAGCTACTGCAATGCACTACAAAGAAAAAGCCCACAGCAAGAAAGTTACCATGGCATAGCTGATCTAACACTATTTGCTTGTACAGTTAATTTCATTGCTATTGTTTGTTTAGTACCACTGTAAGATCAACATCACTTAGTAATGGGAAACATGGCCCTCAGAAGGACAAGCACTCCAATTCTATCCGCTGTGCTTCCTCTTGCATGTTCCTCCTTCTGAAGCAGTTCCTGAACTCCTTTGGTCACCTCACTCATCAAAACAAGCTATGATTAAATAGCTAAAGGCTTTAGATTTTACCATTCCAATAAGATTAACAAGCAGGTAAAGAGAGAGAAGAATTCACACCAAGTAGCTTGCTTTGCTTCCACCTCTGTTTACAAACAAAGCTTTGAATTAAAGAAACCTGTCAAATCTTAGCCCACTGTGAATGTGTTGAAAGCTCTGAATCTGCCCAGACTGTCAGGCTTGTGATATTCCTGCTACAAACCATTCAACACAAAATGTGATTAAGGGTAGGATATTAGATATTCCTAAGAGGGCTGATTTTCCTTATTTGTACTTATGAAGCCTACATGCACATTTAAATACAGATTATTAAAAAGAAAGGTTGCTTCATGACAAGAAACAGCATCAGAAAGTAACAAGACTCCTCAAAGATGACACTTGCACCAATGCCTGAAACAAGGACATCTTCCAGGCATCCTTGTTCTCATGCCATCCAATGTAAAGCAAAAAATAAACAAACTCCAAATTCACCTCCAGTCAGACACACTTGAGGAAAATATAGTTTGTAGAGATCTTATTGTCAAGCATGCAGAGAATCAATGTACCCTGCAAAATAATTTAGGGGAAGTCAGCCTTTTTTACACTGGTTTCGTGCCTTAGGTACTCTACTGGTATGAACACAGTAGCTTTGTCATAGGTCTGGAGTAGCATAGCAAGTTCTATGCCTGAATAAGACTTCTACCTATTCAACATCTGGCTGCACACCAACAAGATAACATACACTTTCTAAAGCAAGAACCATCAGACCAGTAATATAGATCCAAAAAGGCTGGCTTTTGTTCATTTAAAACTAAAAGCCTCAATGGTGCATATTACAATGAAGTGCCCTGCTGCAAACATGCTTTCCACAGTATATAGAATTGCCTTTTCTCTCTATGTAGATCAACTTCATGATGTTGAAGTGTTACTAGTACATAGGCTAAGTTCTAACGTGTGTTGAGTTTCTCCTAGAAAAGGGGAGACAAAAGAAAAAGTTATAAGCAGTCCCACAGTACGAGTCTCTAGGAATGAGGAACAGAAAACCTCTTCCTTATTCTGAACACTGCTCACATGCAGTAAGGGCAGGTCCCTCACCCTCATCTCCCCAGTTTTCAAATCTGCAAGTAGTATTTACAGATTTTTCTCAAAAGAATTTTGCAGACGTTAACTGGGGGTGAAATTTGGACTAGTAAACAGTGGAAAAAGCAATGAGGAAAAAAAGAGTTTGCACCAATGGTGTGACGTGGTGTCTCAACAGCACCAGAAGTAGGGAATTATGTGCCTAACATGCAAATTGCAAATACAGTAATCAGTGTTGCTAGTTTTGTTTGCAGGCAAAGCAACAATTGTTTTAAAATGGTAAAACAAAATCAAAGGATTAAAGAGCATTGATTTATTTTAGGTAGAGCTACACAAGCAGCTGAATGAGCTAAAGGAATGGAAATGCCTGGGCAAAACAGCCTTTGAAAGGCAACAGGAGCCATTTAAAGAAGAATTTCTGCCAACTAGGAGAAGTTATTGCAAGATCTGCTGGAAACTGAGTGAAGGAGCCTGGGGTTTCTTGTTCCTATCCCTTCCACGCTTATTATTCAGTCTCCTCCACTATGCTAAACCCTGGATTAACTGTATGCTGCACACAAGCAAGTGCTAAAAGCCTTCAGTGTGGAGATGGAAGGAATAAGCAGTTTTAAGACAGAAAACAAGAATCTCACAAAACCTTAAAAGATAAATTGGTAATCAGTAAATTGTCTACCATTTAATAGCCCTACATTACAGATTTACCCAAAAGGCTTCTTATAACTCATACAGTTTCAGGTTTACCCTCAGATTAGTTAACAGCTGGGCACGTTCCCCCCTCCAGCACCCAGCCCACCCCCGCCCCAAATCCAGTAGGCAAAGATATAAATCTTGAAAGCATGCAGAGGTCTTTACAATTTTTTGAGAGGGGCTATAAAGGACATTTAGATCTCACATTTAGATGACTGTCAGGAAATGTCACTAGACAAAGACTGGAGATGCTTCGCAATGATGCATCTCTCAGAGCACAGCCTGAGAACCACTGCCCTGGTGTTGATACAGTTTTTAGGATGAGGTAATACTGGATGCCAACCTCTTATTCACAGTAATAACAGGGTAACCTCACCTGAGATTTCTTTTTGTGAATGTGAATATCTCCTCCATCAGAGCGTGTGCACACAGCACATGTCACCACATAATCCAGCTAAAACAGGGCACCAGATAAAGAAATAAAGGTTTAGAGTTAGAGAAACAAAACATTCATGTGCATGAAGCAGAACACATGCTTTCTTAATTTTTGTGGCTGTCTGGCTAAAAAGTAAGACCTTTTGGTATTGCCATTTTCTTTGCTGTTTTTACTATACTGAAACTCCTACAGTTTTCAAGCCTGTGTTTGTTTATTAACTCAGTGATACTGAAATCTTTTTATTTTGACATCTATTGGAACACCTGTCAATATTGTTTAACACTAACTTACTGGTCAGCTGGGGGAATAAGCATGACACACACACATAAGCATACTTTAAAATGGAAATGGAAAAGATCCTCCCTTCGAAAACGGAAAAATAGAAACACTAACGAACACAAGCAACACATTAGAGAGGTCAGAAACCATTAACGTAGCCTGCCACACCACCTGAAAAAATTCGTAAGGAGCAAGCGTGATAGCTCCGGACAGCAATGCCCAGCTGTAACAGCATCTCTGAATTCTGACTATAGGAAAAGGATTCTGGTTTTATTCAGCATCAAATAAAGGCAGAAAATGTTCTCCGCAGAGAAGTTCTGCAACGAGACTTTTGGGAAGAAGAAGAGAGAATAAAAACAATTTATCTTCCAGGATGTGTGCACTGAGCCAGCAGTCTCTCATTCTGAGATGGTAATCAACAAAACTTTCAAGGGATCTCGAAGGACTACAGTAACATTCAGCTTCTCTAAGTGCCAATGTAACATATGCAATAACTAAACAACCTATGAGTTAATTAAAGAAATAATTTGTGCTAGCTTCATGTTTCCACCACCAAAAAAAAAAGTTTTATTAAAGTTCTGATGTCAAGAGCAGCAAACTCCCAGTGTAACACATAACACCTTTACTGCATTTCCACTTAGCAGTTCCCTCTCCTAGCTGCACCAGTATTGTGAACTCTAACAGAAATGTTGCTTGTCTAACAGTCTCACTCACTCTCAAAAACTATTAAACTTGACAAAGCCTTCCATTTTGCAAAACTTTGTTACAGAGCATAAAATTCAGCCCATCTTCACTAGATATATTTAAAGTTTTTTGAGGAAAGCTATTAGGACTCTACTGAAAAATAATAAACATCTCCATTTACATTCATTTAGACTCTGAAAGGCAAAATGAAAGCCATGTTTTCTTTATATCCTCCAGAAGTGTTCAAATCCCCCAAGCTAGAGAGGAAAGGGGACAGATCAAAGTCTACCCTGAAACCTCTCTAGCATAAATAGCCCTTGCAAATTAGATAAGCATCACTGTTACCTTCTGTAGGATGAGGTTCAAGTAGACACTCTCTTCCCAGTCGATGTCAGGGTCTCCCAGGCCAGGAAGCTTCTTAGAATCTCTCCGGTAAACTTCCACTTCAACCTGCTAAGAAAATACCACATGTCCTTGAAAAACACTACTTAAAAGGTACCTATATGCAAACATAAAATTGACACCAGAAGCTGCATGTTGCATAGCTTCCAGCTACATTTTTCTGTCAGGATCGGATTTTGCTGACCGTGCAAGGTCAGCCCTCGTGGGAGGCTTTGAGTGGAAGTGAAGCTGGGGGGACAGGGGATGTGAGGGAGAACAGGTGAGAAAGGAAGGTCTGTGCTGGGGGTTCTCAGTTTTGGACAGCAGCCTCATTTATTCCTTATAATGGGTATGTTTTAGCAAAAATGAAATTCATAAAATCAGGGATACACACACATGTTTATTTCTCTCAACACAATCCCTCAGAACCAAACATGTCACTAGACTAATGTTCAACGTCATCTAGTAGGTAACGGTTGCTTGTTCCCCATTGGGATGGGAGTCTCTGGGACGATGAATTCCACTAATTAATGCCTCTCAGAGGACATTTTGGTAATGCCTCTTCTAAAGGTTTCATACTGACAACACTGATTGGACCCAACTACTCGTGAGATTTTCATCTGTACTAAAACCAAGCAAATGAAAAATCACAAATTACCTCAGAGAGCAGAAACAACTCTACCAATGCTAACAAACTGAAGGAACTGACAAAAATAGAAAACTTCACTTGATGTAGCACACAGAGCTGAACAGTAGTTTGACACTTAAAAAAAACCAAAACTGCAGCACGGCTTAATCTCTAAACTGGTGTGTAATGCAAAATAGGGTGACAAGTAGCACACTTAACCATTGTCAAAGCTATACATTATCTTGACCAAATACCTGGGAAAGCATTTGTTTCTCTTTGTTTGTCAAATATCTTTTTTTCTTAACACAGTAACATGCTTTAACAGATGTTTAAGAAATATCTGAAATACCGTGACCAGTTGATACAGCTGTAAACAGTGCAGTTCATGAATCCTTTTTCGCTTTGGTTGGGGCAGAGAAAGAAGGGTAGAGATGATTTGTTAGAAAACAGATTGTCATAAAAGTCAGAATATGCAAGTGAAATCAAACAGAGTAAACTAAGCCCTATAGTAACTTGAAACAAAGTTAAGCCCTATAGTAACTGTGCATTTATTTCTACTCCTTTGGGAAGGATAAAGCTACAAGACCAAAATATAGTGAAGAACAGTGAACCAGTACAATATTTCAGGATTGACAGTATCAGCAGATACCATGAAAGCCAAATGCACAGTTTTCTATCATTCAGTTTTTAACTTACAAATGTCTTTTAAAAGTGCCTATAGCCTCATACGTCATCATTCCTTTGTTTTATTTCTTCTAAAGCTCCAAACCACATATTTTTCTACTGGCAATATAAATCGCACAAACTACTGTAAAAAACTAAGCTACTGTAAAAAACTAAGATGTGAGCAACTAAGGGAATAATCTCATTCAAATTCATCTCCAAATAAACAAAGGTGATATTTGCACTTTTGTGCCTAAAAGCACAGAAACATCACATTCGCAAGATTCCAGAAATATTCTGTGAAACAAAAGCCATCCTGTCTCTGAAGGAAAGACACAGCAAAATAATCGAGTGAAGGCAGGACTGAGTAATTGCAGGGTAAATCTCCAGCTCTAACGAATGCCAGGGTAAGCGAGACCAAGTGCTCAGCAGATACCACCTCAGTGTCTTCTGCCTCCATATCCATGGAGCCTTTATTTTAATCCAGGCACAGTTTAATCATCTCTTAATGATAAAGTTTAAACCTCCCGTTGCAGAAGTCAGCTGCTATTTTTTTTCTGCTTGTGAAATTAATTCACATGCTGAACCACTCCTCCCCAGCAACTACCAAGCCATTGCACAACTCTTTCATGGAACATCACCCCCCCAACCCTGTCACAGATAACAACAGAAAAAGGGCTTTTCTTTAATCACTTTTGCCCTATGCACTATTTTAGGGTGGATTCCCGGGCGGTACAACCTGTGGGTTAGGGCACAGTGGCTCGCTGTCAAACACTGCCATGGCCGTTCCCGAAGCCAAGTGCTTAAGCCACACTGTATTCCAATGGAAATTAATTTAGGGAATTTAAGGAATTCAGTTTGCTGCACAGGGTATAGATCTGTGTTCAACAGGTCAAACCAGGCAGGACAGGGGAGACCTTTTTGCCAGATGGAAAGGAGCTATCAGCAGCCAGAAGCAACAGAGGCAGTGCTCATCCGACCTCAGAAAGACAGAAAATGGACTTCCAAATGCTCTCCACGGCACTGGCATCTGCTGGACGTGTTTTGCAGCTCCTGCTCGTGCCCAGGTAAGTGTCCTCAGTGGGTGTCAGGGGGACGGACCAGCCCTACAGCTGTAGTTACACCAAGAAGCCAGCGTTTGCTACAGCAGCCAGCAGTTTCGGATGCCTTACTTTCCGTACCACTGAAGGATCTGCTTTACCAAACACAGCAAGCCCTCGCCAGGGTGCTACAACAAGCAGCACCACCGCTCCCCGTCCAACTGGTAATACGCTTCACAGTGCAAGCACCCAATTTACAAGTCACGTCTGGGAAAAAAAAAAAGAAAAAAATCTCACCCCTTACCTCAAACACCTCTATCTGCAACATCTCTTTTACTTCTTTCTAAACAATTCTTCCAGAAATAGCAAAAAGGCATCCATACGGCATCCCAGCATAAAGCAAAGTGCTGAATCTGGGTTGGCCAAAACAAACAGCGCTTTCCAGGGGCTCAATTTCCCATGCAAGTGCTGTAGCTCACAAATTAACCTCAGCTACCCTTTAGTGCCACGGTGCCGGATGTGTGAAGGTAGACACGCAATATTATGTGAAATAAATCAACAGGCTCGGTTCAACTCGTAGCAAATGATCCCACCGTCGCTGGTACACTGGAGAGTGTCAGGTGGGGCCAAGGATGTAGGAAAGACTGGGGCCGACTCTGTTCAGACCCTGCAGCCACTTGTTCAGCATTTGCCAGTAGAAGGCGTACCCAAATCAATCATTTAAAAAAATATAAAATTTAAAAAACCTCATACAAAGAACTTCAAACACAAAATCTTCCCCATTCCATACAGCTTCATCACTACTGTTTAAAATCAGCAATCTACATTTTTTGGCAGGCTGACCTAATTTGTCCATGTCCCAAGGAAGCTTGCTCAGCATCTGTACGCTTAGTTTCTTGGTACTACGTACAAGCAGTACATATGCCAAGAACGTAAAATCAAAACCTTAAGCCTCAAAAAGCCCCATAACTCAGGCTCCTTATGTGTAAAGGACTGCAGTTCTAAGATCACACAAATATTGTAGAAGTAGCTACCTTAAATGAAGAAAAGCCCATGATGACAACTAAGTCCCAATCCAAAAATCAAGGGGTAAGTACTAACCTTTTATACTTAAGTGAATCATTTCAAGTGAACGTGTAGGCATTTGGGACTGACAGCTGAGTAACAGAAGACTGACATGTTCGCTCTTCTAACCTCTAAGTGCTCAGACATCAACAAATAGGAGTGCTGTCAAAATCTCAATGAGTTCCCAGTAATAGAAACTATGACGTGAGTTTACGTAAGTCAGTGTTGCTAGTGCTGAGCACAGCGCTTCCTAAATGAAGAGAAACACCTGCCTTACAAAGTGTTGCCTTCTATTTACATAGAAATCACATGGTAAATGTGATCCTAATTTTATATATATGTGTGTGTATATATAAAAATATATAAAATATTATTTCTTAGTATACCTCATGCTTTTCATGAGAACAACATTTTTGTCATAGTCTAGGCTTACTTCATGTTGTCATGTTTGGCCTTTCAAAGTTAAGAAATCATTTGACTGGAGAACATGCTGGATTTCAGATGGCTAAGTCCTCCGAAGAAAGCAAGTCTCTCTTAGCCAGGGATCCAGGAGACACTGGGTCTTTTTCCAGGTCTGCTGCCAATTCACTTGGCCATGCCTCACCTCTATGCTTGTTTATCTGGCTTTAGATGAGACATGCCTTCCTGGAAGCGTGAAAATTTATTAATAGAAAGAACTACCTAAATACTAATTATTTATTCCCAGTGCAATCCAAAAGCCAAGCTGGGTATTTCCTCATTCAAGTCAAGACGATGACCCTTATACAGCTTCAGCAAGCTGAAATCCATTATGTCACCTTTATAAAGTTTTCAGAGGGTTACCGAGCAAAGGCTGTAAAGGAGAATTACATCAGCTAGGCTGACCTCCTACATGTCATGGACATTTTACCCTGTTACTTCTTCACAAAACCCAGTTAATCACATCTGACTAGACAGTGCCTGGAAAAATACCTTATTTTGAGAACTCGTTCCAATGATTAATCATCCTCATGGCTGAAAGTGTGCAACTTCATTTAATTTAGCTGCTTTCCTTTTACCAGCCTCTGGTTCTTGTCATGCCTATTTCTACTATATTAAGAAGATCTTTAATACGCAGCTTTGGTTTTTGTTGGGTTTTTTTGTGTGTTAATCTTTCAGATAAACCAGACAAAACTCCTTTAGGAGGTCTCCATGACTCTCAGCACAGCACTTCTGCAGAACTTGTGCTCCTTTTCCGCCCTCTCGGTATTTCACTAGTACTGGAGTTTTCTGGTACCGGCACAGTGCTGATGTATATGCTCTTACTACTCCCTCAGGATTGCACTTTTTCTGCACAGCAACATGACTGCATGGTAAATAACTTGCACTCTGTGCCTTGCCTGCCCTTTCCAGAGCCTGTGTGCACTCCTGGCACTGAAGCATTGACCTATGCTAATAAACGGATCCACGTTTCCTAGGGATCAGGCTGCACAGTCCAATGGTCATGCCCTCATAATTTTCGCAGCACAAATGTGTGTCATCTGCAAATCTGAATCCACTGTAATTTTATAACCCCAGTCACAGATCCCTGCAGAGCCCCTTACAAACACCTCCAACCTGAGGTCACTTCCCTCTTTTGCCCACTCCATTTTACCACTCCTGCTAGCCAGGTCCCCCACTGTCATCCTGCTTTTCCTCAGCCCCTTTCTTTTCCGTGCTTGGCAAACGTTCTGGCTGCCTTCTTGCACAGCTCTCATGTACTATTATGGTCCATCTCTGGGACTTCGTAGGCTTCTGTGCCACAGTGATTCTGCCTACTCAGAGGTCCTGGAGAGCCTCACAGTTTACTTCCAGCTGCACCTACTCCCATCTGCAACACACATTATTACTGAAACTGTTGTCAGGAGTTAGCATCTGCACAAAAAGAACATCCTAAGTGCAAAGGAGGAAAGAGTCTCTTAACACTTATGTATTTTATTCACATAAATATGCCTTTCAGAGATGTATGTATTATGGACTGGTTATCTTCACAAAAGAACCCGAGCCATAAAAGATCTTGTACTGGAAGCCAACTTAATGCATGTCTTAAGTTATACACTTGCAAATAGCTAGAACATTTTTATCATAAAACCCAGAACAACCCTCTAGGACCCCAGTCTAGGTTTAAAATCTTTTGTGATAAACTAGATACCTTTTTCCATCATGCCTATTTACTCCCCAAAATTTCAAGAATACAATCAATCTTTTTAATTGATATTAAAAATATGAACACTGGGATATTTAGGCCCTCCCCCAACCCTCACTCAGCACTAATTCTATGTGGTTCCCAAGGCATTACAGCTGTTTGATGAAACCTGTGTGAATCGAAAATCACCTTGTTTGCACAGCTTAGCGCATAAGCCTTTGAAAAACTCCTGAAAAGAAATCTACCATCAAAATTGCAGCTGGGCAGCACAGAAAGCATGGGGTAATAAGAACAGGGTTTACAGGAAGCATTATTTTGTTGGCATTCAGAAGCCATCCAAAAAAAAAAAAAACCAGCAGATTTTGGCTTTCTGTTAAAAACAAGCCTAATGGGATTACAGGTCTATCTAGTAGTAGCACCACTTTTCAGGTGTGGTTTTTTTTTTTTCAGACCACATTCACTAGAAACAGTAAAGGGGAGGGGGCTGAACATGAAAAGGGAGATGAAGAAGATACAGTAAACAAAATTCAATACTTCTTCCACAATACAAGTTCAGCGAGGAAACACTCCTACTACCTCCAGAGCCAGCTGCAATACAGAGACTGAAATTTGATTTTTAGGATTTTACATTGGCAGGTTTCGTTCAAAAGGGGAAAAAAAAAATTAGCAAAAGAAAAAAGTTTCTTTCAAGAACTGGTCTATCTTCTACAAAAACCAAATTATCCCCCAGCATGTGCTCACCAGTGCAGAGTTTTAAAAGCCCCCATCACACAGTGCATCCAGCTAATGTTGAAAGCCAGTAGGCTTCACAATAGAAGTATCTTTCTCACATTTATCCAAGTATTTCCTTTTACTAGTCTTCCCTGTAGCAAACAGGTCTAATTCCAAAACAGTATCTTAAATATTAATCAAACTAAATGGTCTTTCTAAATTCCCTGACCAAAGGAACTAATGTCCTTCTCTCCATGCTTCAGATCCACCCCCAAACAGTCCTACTTTCTTCTGCTCTTTTCTTACGCATTATCCACCAGCCACTTGTTTGATTTCCTCCCACTTTCACAATCTCTTTGAAGCACTGAGGCACCTTTAAGTACGGTGTAGCCTAGATGGACATTAACAGAGAAAATTGGTATTACCAGCAGCATAGCATGTCTCCATTCTCTAGACAACACTTCACTCGTGGACACCTAATATTTTGTACCTCCACAGGCACTTACTTAAGCATCTAATCACGTAGCTGGGATTTTTGTGTGGCATCCCATCCCCTCACACCAACAACTAAACCTACAGCAGTAGGAAACCAGATAGTTTTGGTACCAGTACCTACGTAGTTGCAACAGCACAAGCTTGCAGCTCGAGCTGTTAGGCTTCCTTGTTCCATTTAAGCAGCTTCACGTGCAGCACCACCACTACCACTGCATGAAGTTGGAAGTAAGGAGTTGTTTCACAGCCTGCAGGCGGTCACAGACACACACGTACCCCATCCAGACCCCCTCCGAGTAGAAGTGTTGGTTCTCCAGGATCCAGGGCATGAGAAGAGCCCCTCCGTGCAGCTGCGATACTCAGCTGCTTTCATATCAGACTCATGTGTCATTGATGCATACCAGCTTCACACAGCACAAGGCATTTAGTTATATATTTGGATAAATTGATATTTATCAAAATTTATATTGCATAAACAATCATGATAAAATTTTTATTTTAGGGGAATGAAAGATGTCTTAAAAAAAAGGAAAAAAATCAGAGAAAATATTTGAAGTACAACAAAGAAGTCATGCTAAGTGCTAAACGACAGCTATCAAGCAATGTCAGGACAAAAAAAAAATTAACTATAACTGCAATGGGAATATAACTAGAACTTACATTAACGAGCTGGGCAGAACATTAAAACCTCTTTTCTTTCTAGACCCTTTGAACATAACACACACACTACAAGTAACTTGAAACACTTCTTATAGCACCAGTAGTGCTACTATAGCAAGACAGTTTATGGATGTAAAGGAGAGAATTTGTGACTACAGCAACTTTTTCTTAGAACCAAGAGGTTAAACAGCAAGAACAAACTTTGGGGCATAAGCAGTCATCTTTGTCTCCTTCTGTCACAAAAACTAATCTGTTTTTCCCCAACCTATCCAAAGACATCAATTCTCACTCCCAAACCTAGGCTCTCCAGTAACCTGAAAATACCTTCAATGGATTCTCAAAACCCAATATACTTGTGGACTTCTGCATCATCTCTATGACTAACGTCACCAAGGCTATCATTGATACAAATGCATTTTGGAGGCAGCAATCAAGCTCTAATAAGCTACTAGAATGCTTAGAAGAGTCCTAAAACAGGCATTAAGAATAAATTTGAGGTCTTCTGATAGAAGTGGACCTCCATTAGAATGAAAATTGTAAAGGGCATTCACTTTCTATGTTTTACTTTCACTGTAGCTCTGAAACACTTCAAATTGCAGTAGGCTTGCTCCTAACAAATGTTAACTGCAAGAAAAGAATACATGCATACCCCCTTATAAGTTTCAGAATATTATTTAATTTAAATATGTAGCAACTCTAAGTTTTGAATCAGTCTCACAAATGTTTCAAGCTAATTTAATACACTGGTGATGGGAAAAGGAAGGGTTACATTGATTTCTGCATCTAAAAAAATAAAATAAAATACATCAATAAGTTCCATGATCCTGATTTAATGCAGACCAGTCTACCCTGGTCTGAGCATTTTATGGCATTTTTACCAGCAGGTGTCAAGTCTAAAATTAGCAGATATTAGAAGGTAGATTCAGTCCAAGCCAAAGCTACCCAGTACCAGAAAAGGGTTTGTGTGCAGTGATTCCTGTCCATCTTGCTCTTGGGGAGGGTGTGGAGGCAATTCATAAAAAAAGGGAAACATGGAAAATAAGACTGCTGCCTGAAACTCACCAGCAATACGTATCTGTGAGACAAATGCTGAAATCTTTGCAATGTCTCTGGCGTTAGCACTTCCTCCAGCTCATCAGAGCAAGGCTGGCTGCACAGAGACTGACCTGCCAAAAATCTGCCAAAGCATGTCCAAACTTTACCTACAGTGTGGAGCTGCCGTTACAACAGCGTTTGATTCTTTGGGCAAAAGCTCCCCATCTCCAGACCACTGCGACATAGGTCACCAAGTGCTTCCTTGCCTACGTGCTAGAACGTATCAACAACATGATGCCATTCAGATGGAAAAGACAGTATCCCAGGAGCTGCCAGGACTCTTTGGCACAGCAATAGGGCATTTTCTCCGAACAAGAAATCACCACGAATGGCATGGAGGTCACTACTCTGATCTCCAAAGACTTTGGCCTCACGTGTTTCTGACAAGCTGGGAGAAGTCGCAGTAACAGAGACCTGTACACAAAGTAGTGTTTTTGTGTTGTAACAGGCTGCCAAGCATTATAGTAGGAATATACACCCGATAAGACAACATGAACTGATCTGACCAAGCCACCCATGAAAATCCATCTGCTCACTCATCCGCTAGGCATCGACCGACCTGTCTCTATTAAATGGGAAGAAAATCAAAGAAGTCTGGTGTTTTCTGGAGCGTGCAGAGAAGCCCTCTGGGAAGGGTGCATCCCCAGTCCTGTCACACAGAGAAACTGCAGAAGGGACAATGACATTGACAACAGATTACGTTATAAACCTTGCCTAGAATATTTATATTCAAGATATTATTTAAAAGAGAAGAACTGTATTTAACACTGTAACAATTCTGTAATGTACTGAAATGAAAAAGAAAGGTTCTTTCAGATGTTCTGTGGAGCTTTCTTCTTAGGATTATGGCTACTGTAATTTTCACTAGCAGTGACTGTAAAAGACAATGAGAAGAAAGGCCTCCAAAACAAAATTCCAATTCCCTTTTCCCAGACACTATTAATTATTTAGAAGTTGCACCTGATCCTCCTGGAACACACTCTGGAGCCCACATAAAGGCAGCATAATGCTCAGTAGCCATGGCAACTTGACACCCACCTTAGCTATAAAGCTGAAACAAAGCCCACTGCAAGAAAGCAATTGTAAACTGTTTTGTGCAAGATGCAAAGTTCAGCTACAGACAAAACCATCCATTTTCTAAAAAATCGCTTTGGTATTAATTATTTAGAATTCTCTCCTGCCAGCCACTTTGGTATAATCAAAAGCCAAACCAACAGAAAGAGCAGTAAATGATCTAAAAAGCTGACTGTAACTTCTAGTGTCTCTGCATAAATCAGAACAGCAAGAAGAAATCTCAGACTGCAGTGTCTTGCAGATGTTCCTTCAAAGGTCCAAATGGGACAAGTTGCATGACCAACAGCAGTTGCTCATCTTTTCTGTGATGCAATTACCCAGGAGAATCTATTCATAGCTTTGGACACCTTCTTCCATTTGTTGGCATGAGAAATGCTGGGTGACTGTAACTTCTGCTACTCATTCATGACCTACCGGCAAGAAACTTTGAAGCTCGGATCATCCCAAAAGGCAGTATTTATGCCCTATTCTCTGCCAACACCATGCTGACATTTAGCTTCAGCATTCAACTTGGAAGATTTACTACAAATGCTACATGTATTTGTAGGTAAGGACATGGGAGGGTGTTTGCAGGTGTAGTAAGAGCCTTGTAGAATGGCAGTGAATTATCCTCTTTCATCAGCCAAGCTGCAGGATGGCTGATGACACATGAAAGGTGTTGCTGCAACAGACACCGTTCCTGCTCCAGCCCATACTAATCAGGCACTGGCAGTTCACAGGCAGCTACCAGCAAACCAGCTTTTAAAATTGAAATATAAACAACTGATTCACTCTGTTTGGTCACACTTATCTGTAAATGGGAGATCCATTCAAGTAAAAATCATCCAGACTAGGTTGCAAGAATTTCCTATCCTGTAGAAGCTGTGTTATTTTAAATAAGTATCTGAACTTGTTGCAAAATGTCTTCTCCCTTCCTGCCCTCTTTCTCACATCTCTTGTGTATATTCAGGACTTCACAACAGCAGCAATCACTGCATGTGAATGTGGGATTACCAGACAGATGTCATCTTAGAGCAAACTGGCTATATACATAAAAAGCTGTAGGGTTACTGACTTTATGGTGCATATAATGGGGAAAAAAATAAAACATCTGGTTTAAGAAATCGGGACTTACACAGCTAAGTTACTTCCCACTGCCACCCATCTTTCAAATGCGTTGGCCAACTTCAGACAAATTTGACAGAGGTCTTACAGATTGTATCCTTGTGACAATCGGCAATCAGACACCTCTGTGTTACTACCACTGCTGAAGAAGGGCCAGGCAAGCTCTGTCTTTTTCTCAGATGCCATTTGCCATGAACCACCCACAGCACCAGCTACCTTTTGCCTTGGTAGCAACTGAAAAGACAGAAAGGACAACACAGGTTAAGAGGCGTGGGACATTGCTGGAGGGGCACTGGGGACAGAGCAGGGAGGTGAGCTGTACTTTGGAAGGACCTAAGGAATACTGCAGGAATGGAGTCAGAGCAGGTAAGAAAAGAAGCAAGATTAGTCAAAGTGGATTTTTAGCAGAGATAGGACATATCCATAGGCCTGAACATACTATTCTGCAACTCAGTTTATTTCACCCTCTATATTTAATGGGATGAAATTCTTGCCACTGAAGTGAATGGCAAAATTCTCAGCAACTTCAGAGGAGCTGGGATTTCAGCTCAAGATTTTCCAAGTATTTGTAACTTACAAACACATACCTCAACGTAAATTTGACATTGGTGTATGTATAATAGTCTACATTGAAGTGTTTAAAAACCAGGCAAACGACTGTAACTATGATCAAATTCCGAAGAGGAGTAATTACGTATAACATTCATTAGTATGAAGATTCACAACACAGAACCTTTTCTTTTGGATCAAAGTAATTTGCTGGATTTATAGACCTATTTGCAATCCTATCACTAAAAGCCACAGACCTTGTAAGGTTTATTAGTCTTCATGTAAGAAATATATAAAGCAACAGTAAATGTTATAAATTATAAATAAGGTAATGAGTGCTGGGGAAGCTAAAAAGAAAACGTGACTGTATAAAACATTTTTATTTGGTACAAAAATACAAAGGGCAGTAAAATATTGCATTATAAAAATTTAATTTACATTTTGTTGTCACTTAAAGACTCCACTTGCAATTATGAAACTGGACAGGTATGTTTGGGAAAGGCAGCCCTTACAAGGAGAGTCGTTACCATGATTTGCATGATATGTACTCTTATTTCTTTATTCCCGAGGATTGATATTAGTTAAGGAGGTTAAAACAGGCAGTGATTTCACCGTATTTGGTAAGGTACAGCACAGTTCCCAATCATTTAGTTTAGCTTTTATCAGGCAAAGAGCTAGAAGTATGTTTTCTTCTCATAGGTAATTTGGGATTTTAAAGAGAGTAAGAAGACTAGGCTGACTGCTCTCCATTCTAACAATCAAACAGGACTTAAATCCTTAAGGGAATAAGATGATCACGAACTAGATGGGTTGAGAACTTTTTCTTGTGCTAACCAAGAGCTTTTAGGGAGAAAGCCTCATACACCTGTGAAGGAGAGCAAAGCATGGCTTTGTTCCTTGAACAAAGCTCTGAGCAAGATATGCTAAAATTCTGATCTTGCATCACTTTATTACACAACCCTCTTGTACCTTCCAGGGACTAATGTGCAGTAACGCTGAAAGGCTCAGCCTGGAGGTAACAGAGGTAACTGTACCCACAGACTAGTGGACTCATCGTCTGTTCATTGAACAAGCGCAGTTACAGTCTAAGCTTGAAAACAGCAAAGTCAACTCACACATAGCCTTTATTCCCTCCCATTTCTTTTCCTCTTGATATGCAGTACTGCAAAGCTATTCCCACTACTCACATGGGTTTCAGTGCTGCTGTAATTCCTTACAACCTAATCTTTCTCCTGTTATTTATTGATCTGGTTGCAGATGACAGCTTCATGACATGACTGCCCTAAAGTCAACATTTTAGTTTGCCTTAGAATAAGAAGCACTCTGATTTGTGAAGTCCAGTTCCTGAAATTCAAGGTTAATTACACTGCTCATCATTCCAACCCCTTTCAGAAAAGATGAGGCATCACTGCAAACAACCCCCAACTCCAATCTGTTGGCATCCTCTCCTTCCAGTTAACTGCACTTTTCGGGGAAGAACAGATTTTGGTCTATGACTAGGTCTGAACGGAATGGTAAACTTCAAAAAAATCAAGACCCTATTTATCTCTAATGAGACAAGAGTAAAAGGCACACAGGGCAAGCTATAGCATCAGTTGGCAGCTAGAAACAGCATCTTTCTCCTTCTTCAAAGACAGAAAACATCCTCCTGTAACCTTTACACTTCGCCAATCTGTAGCAAAAAAATACTGTTTGCCCCCCTCATTTGAGGGCAGACAGCAAACACTAGTTTTTTTAGATCTTGCACTGCGTTGAGATTATGTTTTCTCACTGAATTCTCACTTTCTTCATTCTCACACAAGTTTATATCTCCATATTAAAAGAAATCACCTTAAAATTAATTATAGCTCTCGCAAAAGTAATTCTTAATCACAAGAATTCCTACAAAGCATATATTGTTTTCTTCTTTTCAATAAGCACAAGACATTCCTTCTGGATCAGCAAGTCACAGTCATAGAAAACAAAGATTTAACAAGCCTACACATCTGTTTCCAGTATCTGCATATTGTACATGATGAAGCAGAATCTGAAGTGATAATAAGAACAAGTAAATTACAAGACTGAGAAAAGCTAATGGGACCCACAGAGTTAAAAGTTGACTTCAACTAACCATAATTGAAATTACTTGTGTGAAAAGAAACCAAAAAGTCTATTTCTGTCTTTGCAATTCTAGAAATAGCAGAAGAGGTATAAAAGATTAAAAATAAGAAAAGTGCAAGCCGTTCAAATTACTGGAACAGTGTGAGTGCCTGATGATGCTCATCAAACAAATGAGGGGAAAGCAACAACATGTAAATCATTCCACACCACTGGGTGTGGAAATTGTTTTCCCCCAGCACAGCTCTGGCACCAAGAAAGCCATCGTGACTGTGGCTAAGCAAGACAAGGCTGGGAGTTAAAACATGCTGATCAGTATCAGCAAGGCAAGAAATCACCGTATTTGAGATACTGACAAAGTAATCCTAGCTGCTACCTGACACTTGCACCCTGTGAATCTCAACAACTTTCATTCCCCAATTCAAACGCTCCATAAATCTGCTAAATCAGCTTTCAAAAATTGAAAAGATAGATACACATGGGACTATTTAAGCATTATCAGATGTGGCCCCAGACCACAGAGTAACCAATATTTCAAGATGTAACAGATCACTTGCTGTTACCTTATTCCTGTAATTATTTCCCAGCCTTTCTGAAGTCCTCCCTAGAAAAGCACAAGTGCCTGAAGCAACACATAGTGTGCCTCCTGTAGAATTACAGTCAGCAAAACAAGGGAAGGCAAGCCACATCAGTAACGAAGGCAGCAAAGACATGGGAGAAATAAGATTACAGAATATTAATAAGCCATCGTATTTCAAACTGTCTCTGTTGAATGAGGAAATGCATAAACTGGGTTACTGACCAGAAA
>NW_010538316.1:24590-56043 GCF_000687285.1 Phaethon lepturus
GCAGGGAGTGGGGGGGGGGGGGGGGGGCAGGGGGGGACGACAACGAACCTGGTGGATAGACTAGACATTTAAGTTCCAATTACTAGTGTTATTAGAGACTTGATTACAATTATTCCAGAGCTTCAATTCAATTGCATATTAATTTCAACACTGAAACCAGACATTTTCATACCTCTAATAAGCAAGCTGATGCTGACTGTAACCCGCAGATCAAACACACTAAGTGCTGTGCTGAACTGTAGCCCTGACGAGGCTTTCAGGGAGCTCCAGGCAGACACTTTTACCTTTTCCAGGGTGTGAAGCCCAGCCTAGCCATGCTCTTCTGTCCCTCAACCCCCTCTAGTGACTCAGGTATGTTGCATTTGCGATACTGAATTATTCATTATAATGCCATCAGATGGGGGAACCGGGTCTGGGCTTCTTTTCTTCCCAATGAAGTTTCTCTCTGCTGCAGCAAATACAGCACCTTCTCAGCCCATGGCTCAGGGCTGCCATGGTTCAGTGCAATTCATATTAAATTCACTTCTGATCCTGGCTTTCTTGTCACCCTGTCTGACTGCTTAAGAAGAGTTCTTCAGAGACTGGAAGCAATAAAAAGCAGTTCATTAAAAATACCCCTGCAGCCCACACCCCTTTTTCTGAGCCCGGAGTTTACCAGCTGTGACACTGCAAGGATATTTCAGCTGCATGCTCGCTTTGCCTCAAACACAAATCTACTCTGGAAATAGGACAGAATATGAAAGCATCTCCACCCTGAATGCTCATTAGCCTGCCAGGTATGTCACAAGCATATCCCAGGTCACAGACTGCCGGATCCAATTCTGCAGGGGAAAGAGATGTTCTTGTCACACCTGTGGCAGTATTCTTCACTTTTGCCAAGCGGTCTGCCACAGCACACCTAGGAAATGGAGATGGTCTTGCAAAAAACGCACCATGAGCAGAGGCTATCAAGTAGCGCCTCCTTTACGTTCATGTATTTATACATGAAAATGTCAGCAAAATAGCATGAGAAGGCACAAGAATTTCTGAGACGGATAATTATAAAAGAAAAGCTAAATCTGCATTTAAGATGTTGAGCTCCTTACAGAAAAATCGTAATATCAATCTGATAATGCCACTGTGTCTTCCTCATGTTTCCAAATGAGAGCAATGCATTTATGCTGTGCTCTTCTGCAGAAGCCACTGTTCCTACTCAAAGCAACACCTCCATGAACTTCGCACAACAGAACAGTTGAGGCAGAAAAGCTGTCTCTCTGTATTGACTTGCACATGTTGCAATCACTGTTTGTTCCCACATACTATCCGTGCACAAGGAGAGAATTTATTTGGCAAAAGAGAGGAGTTTTTCGGCCATTTGTTTCTCTGTTGCATTCAGACGATGATGTATAACTGCCATGAAGTATACCAAACAGCCCTTCTAGAGACATCCTGTTTGCTAACAATGTTCAAAAAAACCCCACCGCTCTGCAAGGTACAACAGAGACAGCAATGTAAGATTTTTAAAACTTGCATTTCTGCTAGATGCTGAGTTCAGGTTCTTGAATCTTCCACCCAGACAGATGGTGACAGTGAATTAGAGATTCAGCTATGAAAATTCTGTGATTTTCAGTGGGAGTCATGTGGCTAAAGTAATTCAGCTTTGGAAACTAACTGGTCTCCCACCACAGCCAGTATTTGTTGTGTCACAGGTCCAGATGCACATAAATGTGTAAAACATGGCTCCTGCTCAGTTGTTTCTGAAGCTGCAGCCACAACACTGGTAGCTTAAGATTTTGAAGACTTAACAGCCTGAATGACTACCTCATGCATTTGGCAGCAACTCTACTCCTTCACATTTATAGGACACTGAAGAAAACAGGATTGCCAAAATCCAGGCAAGCTCAGAACATATACCAACAGTGGCTTAGATTTATCTTTTTTTATTGCTTTGCCCTATAAATACAGCAACTTTTTCAGGTGACAAAGCATGGTGCAAGGCTGAAGGGGTTAATAAAACCTAGGTCTGCTGGTGTATTACTGAGGTTTTACCTTAGTTTCCCTTCTAGGCAGTTGTCTCTGTTAACACCATACTAGCATCTTCCATAGTCCCATGAGAATGTAAAGCTTCTCTCTACAGAAAGATTAGAAGCTTGCAGCTGTAACAAAGCATAATCCTTTATAAACACCTTTTGCACTGGAAAGAGCCATAGATACTAAATCTTGATCTAACACCATTTTAAAAATCAAGTCCAACTACTTTAACGTTTTAAAGCTGAAAGTTTGGCAATGTACAGGACAGGATGTAAGGATCAGGGCTTACATTGTCCAACAGGTCACATCAGCTGGTAAGGCAGCAGTGAAGCTGGTTTTTTGAGTCTTAACGGTGCAAGAATGACAAGACAAAGGGATTCAACCTTAAAAAAGCCTAATAAATCCTTTAACCTTGAGAAGAGCTGTGGGCCACAGCACCCTGACTGCACAGATCTTGATAGATGGGGTCTGTGGTTTTCCTCAAAGACACCGAGAGAAGAAGTATATTCAAAGCTTGGCAAGAAAAACTGCAAGAGTGTTATTGTGACATGTCAAGGTAACATGGAGTTGAACGCACTTCTCTGGGATCCAAGAGTATGTGTAATGGATATAGCCCAGAATTCGATATGGCAGTTCAGCACTGGTATAGACCATATTAAGAGCTTAAGTGTTGTTTCACCTGTACATGTGCAGTTTAGAAAATGGTGGAGTGGAAAAGAGAAGCAAATGGACAGGGGGTCTACAAAGTAGATTATTTAAAAGACCTTTTAAAATTAAGTTTAAGATGATAAAGGACTTTACTATCATCACCTACTGATATACCAAATTGTGAGATTTATTACTTCAAGCTGTTGTTGACTAAGTTGCATCCAAAGCCCTTTCTCATTTGGCCTTAAAATTGAACAGAACCCCTACTCTTGATCCTATCAGGTTTCTTCTTCATATCCTCTATTACACTTCAACTCTTCAGCTCCAGTAAGCACAGAAAATAATCCACAAGCAGGGACAACTGTTAATCACACAGGACAGCCATCAAAACCTGAAAAACATTTGATAAATCGACACTTGTTTCTTGCTTTGCTGACATGAATCATCACACCATGGCATGCAAATGATGAAAACATGCTGCGTGAGCTCATCATCTCAGAAAACAAACATCACCATTGTCAGAGTTCAGACAAACAGCCCCTCCCCACCCAATCCGCTTTTGTTGTTGTTGTCATCAGTCCTACAGAAGATTACTGTGCTCAAATCTGTGTAGATCTCATTTTCATGAATATAAACTAATGCTCCCAGATGTCATAGGACAACAATTCACCTCATATGTCTCTGCCGGCGTTCTTCAGTCAAAACCTACAACAACCAGGTAAATGCAGAGCAACTACATAGCATTTATGGAAGAACTACAATAAACGTGCTTCATAGCTACTTCATTCACTTCTGCGTGGCCCATGGAGAAAGCATCACCAGACCGTTGGGTGCAGCCTGGGCACAAGGCAGTTGCCAAGAGTGCAGTTCTGGTTCTAGCCCTTCATGGTCCCAACCAACTTTGAACCCCTCACCTTCATCTGCCTTTTCAGAGTCTACCGGGATATGTAGGGGGATGTAAATGAGAGCACAAAATTTGGTGCGTGGCAGGGATGCTTGAAGTTATATTTGGCTTCTACAAATACCAGTCTCTAGCTTTTTCCACTTTTAAGGATACTACTTTGGTATTTTGACACCCATCTTTCAAGAAAGAATTGCCAAAACTATACAGGAAAATAAAAACTTGTCTAGTCATAATTCAAAGAGTAGGGGTAGTTGTCTCACTGCACGACAGGCTCAAAAATTAGATAGGAGTTGGAGGAGGAGACCTGCACAGATACTGAAGAACCACCAAACTGTGAAGTTTCACAAAGCATCTGAAGTACTTCAAAGTCACAGGAAAGGTTCATTTCTCAGAGGCTAAGCTAAATGCAAACAGTCAAGGGGGAGTTACAAAATACTGTGTGTGCTATAAGGCACATTCCCCATCTTAGTTGTTACAGCAAGCAACCCACTAATGCCGATTTTGTAATAACTACCACTTACGAAACCACCTCACAAATAAAAATTATTTATCGTGCTTTTAGGAGTCTTAAATAAAGCTCTGACAGCAAATGCAAGCGTTTATTTCTCTGTCTCCTCTCCATGAGAGGTTCAAGCACTTTAAACTGATGAATAAGTTAAACAGAGATTGATCAGGATCTGTGAATAAATTTAAGCGACCAGGCTTCCTCTGAGGTTCACCTTCCTAGTTGGGAAGGACAAGAGGTTGAACAACCCATGCTTTTATCAGGCTGAACAAAGCCACAACAGTGTTTGATGTGAAACAGGAATATATTTATAGCCATTGAAACAACGATTAGGATGAAAGTTTCCTCCAAAAGTCTTAAAGCTCCAAGTACGCTGGCCAAAGACTACTAAACCACTAATCTGACAGAGAAAGAACGATATTTTGCCATCTTCTCCTCAGAGATTGTCATGATGGAACTTGGAGGGGCGAGGGGAAGAGAGAATATCATTCTGCCTATTTCCTGTATCTGCAAAAAAAGTGGAAAAATCTTCTTGGATCCTTCTCTCAAGGGAGTTGACAACTACAGTTCTTTATGTCACAACACTTAAACCCAGAGAAGTCTGGTATACCTGGTTAAAAACACTCTTGCATACACCATAAGCATACATCTGTGATTCAACAACAGCGTAAATTATTTACATATAACAGGAAGTTATTCCCAGTCTTTTCTTCCTCCATTTATCTTCCTGCTTTTGATCTTCTACAGCTATCTCCTTAATTCCCAATAAAATGATCATTTCTTTTGCTTCTGTTTCCCCCAACTAAGATAAAAAACCTGCCATGAATGCTGAGAAGTTTCTCAAATCTCTAAAGGGAAAATATCTCTGCAGCAGCACTAGGCTACCTGATTGTGCATTTTCAGGAAACAGTACTTCTACAAGTGGGCATATGATCTTAAAACATAGATTATGACAATACAGGCGTTTCTTCACTGTTTTCTCACAACGGTATCCCAGCTCCAGGAGGCTGCATGTACTCTGCTACTGCGTCGTGGTTTAGCCCCAGCCGGCAACTAAGCACCACGCAGCCGCTCACTCACTCCCCCTCCCCCCGTGGGACAGGGGAGAGAATTAGAAAAAAAACCTTGTGGGTTGAGATTAAAAGTTTAATAGGACAGAAAGAGAGAAAGAAACAACAATGATAATACCAACAAAGGAACGTACAAGAACAAGTGATGCCCAATACAGCAATTGCTCACCACCCAGTGATCGACAGCCTGTCCCTGAGCAGCGATTCCCGCCTCCCGGCCAACTCCAGTTTATGTGCTGGGCATGACGTCGTATGGTAGGGAATATCTTTTTGGCCAGTCTGGGTCAGCTGTCCCAGCTGTGCCCCCTCCCAGCTCCCTGTACACCCCCAGGCTCCTTGCTAGCAGGCCAGCACAAGAAGCTGGACTGTCCTTGACTGCTCAGCAACAACCCAAAACATCAGCATATTATCAACAGTTTCTCATCCCAAATCCAAAACACAGTCTCACACTAGCTTCGGTGAAGAAAAACAGCTCTATCCTGGCTGAACCAGGACATACTGAGTACCCAGTAGTTTTTCATTCCTGATGTTCTGGTATCTCAAGAAGGGTTCTTCTAGGAATACCAGAGTGACCATCTTCCTCTTCTTTTTTTTCCTCCCTTTCTACCAATTTAAACTTTCAATTTATAAAGTATCATCACAAAACAAAAATCAGCATGGATGCCCTCTCTTTCCTCCTAAATGCAGGCTGACCAAGATAAAGCTTCCCAAAAAAGCATGCAAACTCTCTGATCTCAAGTCTGTGATAGCGAAGCTCACTTATACTGCTGATGATGATCACAGCATTAACCACAGTATTTCTCTATGGGCCAATTTTGCAAAACTTCTTGTGGTAGGCAGACCTGGAGATTCCTCATCCTTGGTCTGTAGTTCTAAACTAAATCCCACATTACCTTAAATTTCTCAGGTTAAAAATATATCATTACTCACCTTTTTCCCCTCTGTACTATCACCACTGACATAGGACAGTTTTCGACGGACATAGAAGAGCATATCGTCTTGCCGAGGGGCCCATTTCTCCATAAAATACGTTGAAAACATCCAAGTCCAAAACACAATACGGTCATCTTTGAAACACCCTAAGAAGCATAAAAGAAAGGAGAAATCAGTTGTGGAATTAGCATGTCAAATTTGATTGTGCTTAATATGACACCCAAAGTCTTTGCTACACATGATGCAGTCAAGCCCAGTTGTAGCAGAAATACTCTCGTACAGCTCAAAGTAAGTCTACAGTGTACAGCATAGCTGCCATTTGTCACAAACCTACACTGGTCCTTGGCCACCATTGACCAAAACCACCTTCCAGCAACCAACCTGCCCACCTGCACAGCAAACACAGATCAGGGCCCATGACTATACCCTGGCTATGCTGTGCCACGGAGAAGGACAGGACCAGTGCCCTGAGCAAGAATACATCAAAGCAGAACTCAAGGAGTAGTTTCAAAGGAATGTAGTACCAATATATGCTCCAGTTAAGGACATGAAGCCATTAGCTGCCAGCAGGTTTAGTATATGCTCTCAGGAGTATAGCCAATCCTTCAGAAACTAGCAGCTGATACCTTCTGTAAATTATGCCCAGGAACAAGAATGTACCTGAGCAGTGGTGACTATAATTCACTCTCTCTCCAACAAGGAACAAAACCCACCTCTTCCTCAAGGAAACAAGGAGTTTTGAAGTCCTGAATCACAATTAAACAAGAGAAATCAGGGAGAGAAGAGGAAAAATGGGAAAAGGAAGATGCAACAGAGTTTTGTTCAAGGAGACAGACAAATTACATCAGCACCAGCAACAGCATGGCAGCTGGCCTCTCAGGAGGAAAAGGAGGCACAGTAGAGGTGACAGCACATGTTGTGAAACTCTTCAAAGCACTTAACTATAATAAAACAGCCAAAGATGCTGCATCTCTTCTGTGCTGTAATGCTTTCACACTGTTAAAGACCAAAATTTATAACAGACAAGGAGAGAAGTCAATGCTGTGCCTAGTGACAAGGGAGCTAAATTTCTCCACTGCTTCTCAGTCCTACTGGAAGCTCCTTGATGAAGTAATGGCATCCCCTCCCCAAAGACCTACTGAGAGATAACTGCGGCTGTTAGCCACAGTCTAGTTGTTTTAAAACCTGTGAAGAGAGAAACACTGAAAAAAATTATATTGCTGAGAAACAGCAAAAACCTGAAACGGATGATGGATGGTAGTGTTACATACAAGACAGCGAGACAGGTCGGGGGGCGTGAATATACACACGTGCAGTTGACAACCCGGTCTCCAGAACATCTATCCTTTACAGTGGCTTATTTCCCTAAAAGCTATACATTGGCTGCCAGATTTGTACACATCACTCCCCAGCCCTCGGCTACCATTCAATGTTCACGTGTTTCCCTCCCAGCAGTACACTGCATGTATGAAATAGTTTTGTAGAGAAAAGAATCTTGCATGAGACGGAAGTGACATTTATTTACAGCGATACCTGGATTAAGCTTTAGAAGATTTTTCCAGTCAATTGCCAAGAAAGCTGACACATACCATAACAATGAACACAATTTTTCTTAGACAATGGTGGCTAACTTCAGGGCTTCATAAAGCAATCAATCTGTCTTTTAATCCACAAGTGTAACTCAGCACATTTTCCTACTTTGTTGTGTGTGCAATATTTGCAAGCCAAATCTTTTTTCCAATCTTTAATTACTGTGGTGGGCAGGATATTAGACTTTCAAATTTTTTAGCAGACAAATGGGTGATTGAAATCGAAGTCTTAGGTCTTTCCAAATACATCCAAAAATAATATTGAAAACGAAATGAAATTCCACTGAAGGGCTATGCACAGAATACATTAAAGCAGCCCTGCCAAGAAGGACTTGGTGGGGGTACTGGTGGATGAGAAGCTGGACATGAGCCGGCAATGTGCACTCGCAGCCCAGAAGGCCAACTGTGTCCTGGGCTGCATCCAAAGCAGCGTGGCCAGCAGGTTGAGGCAGGTGATTCCACCCCTCTACTCCACTCTGGTGAGACCCCACCTGGAGTCCTGTGTCCAACTCTGGAACCCTCAGCACAGGAAAGACATGGACCTGTTGGAGTGGGTCCAGAGGAAGCCACAAAAATGGTCAGAGGGATGGAACACCTCTCCTGTGAGGACAGGCTGAGAGAGTTGGGGTTGTTCAGCCTGGACAAGAGAAGGCTCCGGGGAGACCTTATTGCAGCCTTCCAGTACTTAAAGGGGGCTTATAAGAAAGATGGGGATGGACTTTTTAGCAGGGCCTGTAGCAACAGGACAAGGGGTAATGGTTTTAAACTGAAAGAGGACAAATTTCGACTAGATAGAAGGAAGAAATTTTTCACAGTGAGGGTGGTGAAGCACTGGCACAGGTTGCCCAGAGAGGTGGTAGATGCCCCATCCCTGGCACCATTCCAGGTCAGGCTGGACAGGGCTCTGAGCAACCTGATCTAGCTGAAGATGTCCCCGATCATTGCAGGGTGTTGGACTAGATGGCCTTTAAAGGTCCTTTCCAACTCAAACTATTCTGTGATTTTATGATCAAGTAGGATGGTATATGAAAATATGTATATAGTTGACTATCTACATAAAAAAAATAATTAAAAGACAGAGAGAACAGAAAAAGGCCAAGGTAGGTAGTTCCCAGTGCAGGTTAATCCCAGGCCACACCGCAATTGCTTTATTTGCATGGCTGCAGTGAAGTAATTTCAATTACTTAAGGCAGCTTAGAAGATAATGTGCAATTGTGAATAAAAACTGCAATGCACTTAAGTACCATCCTGTTTTTCCAGTAGAGGAAGGGGAGTCAAGCACTGGAGAGACCAGATACGGGATGCTGGACATCTGCACCATCTGAAACCCTCCCTTGGGCACAGGTGAACAGGAGTGTATGGCCAACAGCTGTATCTGAGAACCTACCATGTATGAGTAGAGTCAAATGGGTTCAGACTCGCAAAACCAGGCTGAGAAAGGACGGGATTCTTATCAGTCAGTATATTCACAGATAAACACCAAGAAGAGAAAAAGAACTATTACGGTTTAAGGATATACCGCTGACACAAGGACAAATGGCTCTAAACTACCCACCAAACAGATGTAGGCTGGAAATTCAAAGCCAATTCCTAAGCATTCAAGCCAGGAGGTTCAGAAGCAGCACCCTCAGTAGGAATAGTGAAGGCAAACATCCCTACAGCTGTAAAGACAGAGTCAACTTGGTCAAGAAGGTTCATGTGGTACCAGTAACAGCTGAGGACACCACAGCCCAGTCCCGCCTCTATATTTAGCAAAGAGTAAAAAACAGGGCATGCATTCATTGTGATTCATTAATGGTCTCAAAGAAACTTATTAAACCTCATAGGTTTTGAGCACCTGAATTCCCAGCCTTAATTAAATGGGGAGGGGGCAAGAAATGGGGAAAGAGGATTGCCTTGAGTTCATCTGGAGTTCTAGGAAAATCAAAGGAAAAAGAAAAAAAGAATTTACATTCTGTAAGAATTGTCTCTTAAAAAGTTCTAGCATTCAGAGCTACACCACTTTGGTTTTACTTCATAAATGAATAAAAAAAATAACTCTAGCCAAGCCACTCCTAAATTTATGTAAGAAAGTTTTTCTATTGATGGCAAATATTTTTCCCCTTATAAAGCAAAAATCATAAAGTTATCTAAAGCCAGCATCATAAACAAGGGTTAAATGACTTTTAGATTCTGGCAGTACCTGCAAAAATCTGAGAAGCTGTCATATAAGCTGCTTACACCATCAGATATGTTTTACGCAATAAAGAACAGGAGTTAATATGCTCTTCTGAAAAATTTATAGGTGGTTAGAACAGAGCATTAATACATGCAGGAGAACAGCAGACCGGGGTAAGGTACCAGGGCTTTGTGTGTGCTTTTACCCTTGCTGGGGAATGCAGGACAAAGTGATTCAATGTCTTCAACATTAGTCTCAACAGAAAACCAGGGGACAGAAGCGCTGCGGCAGTGAAGCTACTTCAGCACTGAAGCATAATGCAAGGGGGAAAAAAACCCTGAAAACCCTTATAGCAATGTTGGATAGCTGTCAATTCAAAATCCTACCTGCAACAGATTAGATGTAAAGCGTCCTCCAAGCTTCAGGGATACTTGCAGACATTGCTGTAATTAAAACCAGCCTGAGGATGTTCTAACTGTTCCAACTGTGGTGGCTAAAGGACTTCTCTTAAAGCCAAAAAGAGCCAAATCACTGCAACACAGCTGTTTTTATTAAATTTTAGTAGAAGCAGGAAGGATGGGGAAGAGCACACAAAAGAATTAGCCTTTAAAATCTACTATTAGATAGTATTGGAAAGGAGACAAGAAAATTTGTAGTTGTAATCCAGACTTCTTAAAACTTGAGAGGGGGAAAAAATCTCTCCCAAGTTCAAGCCAGAAACTGTCAGATCCAATACGTCTGCTCAAGCTTGCCTTCAACTATTACATCCCCAAAAGCACAGCGCACCCTTACACTTATTTTGGTGGTTCACAGCATGTCACTGGAAGCCTTCCAGCTTTGCTGAGAAGAAACTTGGAAACTGCTTTTAAAACTGTTTTGGGTAATGGTTTTGAAACTGTCAGGCTAACAGCCCAGCAAACAAAGTTACTCTTTTCAATAGACAGAAGAAAGCACAAAGCCTTAATTTCTCAGCCTTTGCCACAGCCGCTTGTTGCGGGGCCTCAGCTGAACTCAAGATGGTAGGGCTCAGAGAGCAGTTCTGTCCCCATTACATCCCACCCACCAAAGAAGTGGACAGACTCAGCTCGCGGTTGGATTGCTATTCACTCAGCGAGGACTCGGATCAAAAACAGAAGCCAATTTTTCGTAGCCTGGATGACTATGAGTTGGCAGCAGCTTTCTACCACATTGGTCCACCGCCGTTTGCACAGCACCCAGAAGATGTGCACGCACACATACACGCTACCATTAAGCTGGAAGGCACTTAATAAAACACTTAAAAGCCCTTGAAGCTTTGACTTCAGTATTTGGGGAGACCTTTTAAAAAGCTAACACAGTTTTGGTTTTGCCTGAGGAGAATTTGAGCCTTCTGCAACATCAGAATTAGATGATATTTGCAAAGGAATCAAATTCCATCTATAGTTGAGAGCATGTAGCAAGACAGCATCCTGAAAACACTCCTCCCCTAGCAAATTCTGCTTCTAAATGAATAAAATAGAATTAAGAGTTCAGACTATAAATCTTAATGCACTAAAAGTTGATTATATAATTATGAGACCTTTGTCATGAATAAATCCTAATTACAACAATTTACTGTAATGATTCATTTACATGGATTTTATCCTCATTAGAAGCAAGATTTATGCCAGCTGCTATGTAATAAACATCTTTCTTTTTACCTATTAGATTTTTATATTGAGCATTCATTTTGGAGAACTGACTCCAGATCCACATAAGAAGCTGCGATTTTTTTTTTTAATTAATGCTTTAAAAAAAAAAAAAAACAGTGGATAAAGGGAAGTGTCAGCATATTATTTTGCTTCAGAGGAGTAGAAAAGATTTCCCATTTGGTGGATAATAATTTTTTCAGCATGTTAGAGAAACAATACCATCTGCTAGACAGGGTTTCTTCTTATGCTTTTATTCCTCCAGCCTGCCATGAGCTACTCTTAACTAAGAAACACCATAAAACTCATTCCATCAGTTCTGCCACAGTACCATCATCTATAAAATGAGCACCCATAGATGTTTAGGGGTTAATTAAGTGCTTATGGAGATCTTTACAGTCCCAGCATGGAAAGCAAACTAGAGTTCTGAGCAATTCACACTGTATTTAATTTTTGCTTTGAGTTTAGACAAGTATTCTGCAAGGAAAATGAGATGTGCTCCACATAGATTAAAGATACTTTTGATATTAAAAATTTTATAGTTATGACTGCATAAAGTCAGAATGGACATGCCCAGTCCAGTGATAGTTGCCAGCTAGCTACATCATTAGAAACCAGTATTCCAGTCTTCTTCCCACACCTACATAAAAGGCCACTATTTAATCCCTTCAGTTTGACCTTACAGAAACACAGAATCATAGAATCATTAAGGTTGGAAAAGACCTTTAAGATCATCAAGTCCAACCATCAATCCAAAACCATCATGCCCACTAAACCATGTCCTGAAGTGCCACGTCCACACATGTTTTTTAACACCTCCAATGATCATGACTCCACCACCTCCCTGGGCAGCCTGTTCCAGTGTTTGACCACCCTCTCAGTAAAGAAAATTTTCTTAATATCGAGTCTAAACCTCCCCTGGTGCAACTTAAGATCATTTCCTCTTGTTCTATCACTAGTTACTTGGGAGAAGAGACCAACACCCACTTCGCCACAACCCACTTTCAGGTAGTTGTAGAGAGCAATAAGGTCTCCTCTCAGCCTCCTCTTCTCCAGGCTGACCAACCCCAGTTCCATCAGCCGCTCCTCATAAGACTTGTTCTCCAGACCCCTCACCAGCTTCATTGCCCTTCTCTAGACACGCTCCAGCAACTCAACGTCCTTCTTGTAGTGAGGGGCCCAAAACTGAACACAGTATTCGAGGTGCAGCCTCACCAGGGCCGAGTACAGGGGCACGATCACTTCCCTACTCCTGCTGGCCACACTATTTCTGGTATGGGCCAGGATGCTGTTGGCCGCCTTGACCACCTGGGCACACTGCTGGCTCATGTTCAGCTGGGTGTCAACCACAGGACTTCACCAAACTTTCAGAAGTACGCTGGCACCAACAATTCAAGAGCAGGCAAAACAGAGCAAATGCATTACCAAACAAGAGGCCCCCAGAGCACATCCTTGCAACATGTTCCTCTCGTAAATACCGAGTCTGCGAAAGAAGCACCTCCGCTGATGCCAGCTGTAATGACATAGCACAGTGAGAAGTGCACTTTTGCAAGCACGCAAGTCCTAAATCTGTCAGAAAATACAATATATACTTTCAACGTAAGTTTTTCTGGCAGAGCTCTAGCTAGAAAAAGGAAGGCATCATGGTAACAGAAGTGACAGGGGCAAGACAGATGCCACAGATTAAACATCCTACTCTGCCACACACACAACCCTCTTCTTTTCCTCACCCTAAAATGGATGTAACTGTTCCCCTACCGCATCACGTGTTGCATGCAAACATCCATTAACACAATATAAAGACGATAAGCAGAATAGAATTCAAGGTGAGAGAATAATTTTCTAACAAACACAGCACACATCTCTTTACTAAGAGACAGTCATTTACAAGGAGGATGGATGGAAGCTCATTTGAAGTTGAATGAAGAAGAACAATCTAAACCAAATAGAAATGTTGCTGCTCTTTCCATTGGCATTTTAAGAACACATCCTCTATCATGCTTTCAAACTTTCATGCATATATTAGACTTTTTTAGAGCAATATAGTTTTTTTAAACTTTGGCTTCATAGCATATCTAAAAGTGAGCTGACAAAATTTGAGCTTCAAGCATTGAGTCATTGAGTCATCAATGTTAAAAAGGCTGAGAAAAACATTAGGCCAATTACTCTTACAGCTGCTGTGCCATATTTGCCAATAGATGATATCACCTCTCATATTTATCACCTTGTCTAAGCACAACTAAATGGTAGACATCACCAAGATCCCAGAATCAATATGCAGTTTCAGTACACACCTTAAATTTAAAGCCTGTTCTCGCCAGATAATTGACTCAAAGGCCCAAAATAACATGAGCCAGAAGCTGCCACTTGGATCAAAGACAAATGCGGTCCTCTGGATGGAGAGGGAAAGATAAACGCATTTCTACGTTCAGGATTAGACTATAAAGTCTTCCATGAAGGCCTGTGAACCATTCTATGAAATAATAGGTCCAAGCCACTCTGAGATTCAGAGAAACTGAGCTCATTTTCAACTGATAATTTCCATTTACTAAAACATAGAAATGACTCAGAGCTGACTAAACAGAAGTTGTGCTCAAGCCTTATTGCTGAATGTAATTCTGTTCTAAAGATCACAATTTACCCTATGCAGTAATAGTTTCCCTCCTATACCACAGAGCTTTAACTTAGAAGCTCTCTATAAAATTTAAGCCACAACTGTAGTGATGCAGCTTCACGGTCCATACTTGTAAAGCATCTGTCAGTCACATCACATGCCTATCCTCTGCCTTCCATTGCAAAGCAATGGAATTGTATCACTTTGGGAAAAAGGAAGGAAAATGCCACAATGTAAAAACTTTTGATTCTGAGGACCGAAGTATAGCCTTTGAATATATTTGACATTCACTAGTGATGGCCCTCCGCTGCCCCATGCTCCTCCTGATGCCTCAGATTCTACCTCAGCCCTGATACAATGCGTTTTCATTCATTTTAGATACAGACTTTGCCTAGATTCTGAACCTTTCTCTTTTATGCACAGAAGCTACACAATCAGGGACAAGGCCGATGCATCAAGGGACATGCATTGCAGAGATGGTTTTGGGGAGGTATAGATTCCCTGCACCATAACCATATCCCTACCTAGCCACTTGTGCTTTCATTGGATGGGATAGACTTGTGCCATAACTGTTAAGACCGAAGGCTTTGGTTTCAATATAGCACAACCTCCAAACATTTAAACAGCAGACACTTCACAGACAGTTTAGCTTTGTTACCACAATTTACTACCTTCTTCATCATAGCGTGCACATCAACTACAACCACTTTCTTGTCTCCCTGGAACATACGAGTGAGTTAATTTATATTGCAGCATCACTTTGGGTATCATAAACAAGCTCTTCCTTTCTGCCTAGGAGAGAAAATAATTCATGCAAATTAAACTTTCCCAGTATCTCCCTAGGTTCTTAGGAGTGCATATTCCTCCCAACTAAGAATCATCCAGAAATAACTTTGATCCCACAAAACGTATCTTATCAAAATAGCCAATAGAATGGTGACAGAAAACAGTCAGACAACAAAACTTACATCCATTTATTATTTAGGTAAAAGTTCCTTCTTTTGTGTAGGGTCTGCAGAAAATAGTACAAAGTGTATTATACACAGAGGATGTTTCTAACATTGACTGTGTTTGCTTGCATTCCAACAACGAGAAGAGACAGGGATAACAATTTCCAGAGGAATAATCTGCCTCAAGACTGACATAGATTTCAGCCTAAAATTTAGAGCAATGCTCCCCATAAGACACATAAAAATTAAATATTTAGTTTTGTTCCCTTTCCTAACTTGCTTTTTAACGAAAATATTAGAGTAATTCCACCAATGCCATGTTTCTGGAAAGGGCCTAGAGAAACTTGCTTTTTAATAGCTACACATTGAAGGCTAAATCCTAAATTCACTGAACTTGACCATTAAGCTTGTAAGGGTGCAAACTTAATAGCATTGGTCATCCACTGCCTTGGCTCTTACCCGTATCAGTAAGACGGAGGAAGATTCTGCATGTTGAGGAGTCAGTTATCAGTGCTCTAATGCTACCAATTACCCCCAATTGTAGCAAGGAACAATTAACATTATATACATCAACAGTCAGTAGATGTTCTACACTTCTTTGCAAGAAAAGCTTATTGAAATCAGGGTTTAAAGTGGTACTTTCTAAGCTTTTCAGGTCAAATATTGCAATGATGAACTTCGCAGCATAGACAGGATATAAATACCGAAGTTACATGATGAAGAGTGATTATTTCATGGATAAGGACATACAGGTCCAATTATATCACTTGAAGATGCCAGTGACCAACTTCTCTTACATTACAAAAAATTCTAAAGAAATGCAAATGTTTCAAGACCCATGTAATAATGCACTGCTTTCAGTAAAATCAAAGATATTACTTTTTCATATGATCATTAAAACGTGTTTGCTTTCTTAACAGATGCTATTTTTATACTGCTGGCAACATGAACAATAACATAAGCCACCAGCACTCCATGTGGAGCATTTGCTTATTGAAGATCAAAAATACTTTCCAATGAAGCTTAAAAAAAAAGAAAAACAATAAAAGCCCAAACAAACCAGTATTTTGAACCTGAAGAGGTCACAGGGAAATACTGTTAAGAAAACACATGAAGGTTAAAGTATGAGAACTGCCATTCCAGCTCACACCTGTCAGACCACGGAGCACCACATCTTGGGGTGCTGGCCCCCTTGTTTCTAACAGGGACCAGGGGCCTCCGAAAAAGCGAGAATCATTTCACAACAGGTAGGTATGGGATAACCCATTGCACACCCAAGTCTCACCCTAACATTTAACAGCTGGAGCTTGCACCGCACCCTAAAACATTAAGATTTTTGTCCTTTCTAGAACCTTGGAATTACCCTCATTCCTCAATAACTTGGGAAAATACCTTATGAATATAGGAATTCCCCTCTGAGACTCAGCAAGTTCTCAGACTCGATTAATTTTGATATAAAAGAACTGTGTAGCTTTGGTTTGTTGGGGTTTTGGGGGGGGGGGGAAGGAGGCTTGTTGTAGTTTGCTTTTTTTTAATATTTCATAACATGCAGAACTAATTTTGATGGAGGGAATAACAGAAAAAGTGATACTGCTCATGTAACTTTGCCACTTCTGGAAAAAACACAGCCAGCTAGAGCATTCCTAGAGGAAGATAAAATTCTTCTTGCAGCTTACAAGAAACAAGTGTATTATCATAGGAATGGATTAGCAATACTAGTTCCTGGTTACTAGCAGCAAGTGATAAATGTATAATTTCCAAGGCAATGACAAACGCAACAAATCTTAGTGTACAGCCAAAATATTATCCAGGTGGTTTTACTACAGATAGCCATTTCCATGTAGACACCAGCAAGTACAACCTGAGCACATACTAGGCTTCTGAAAGACAACAAAATGCACTTACCACGGGAAATAGCAATATTTTAAAAACACATCTAACTTAGAAATCCAGATCCCATTTCCAAGCAGCTGCAGGCACGTGAAGTGTAAGTTTCATGGAAAGTCAAAGGACTTGGGTTTTTAAGTGCCAAATTATTACATGACATTATTATTGTTATTAATATTATACATATTTCCCTCTGCTCTATCCCTTAGCGTTATTTCAAAATTCCCATTGTATGTCTCCTTTTCCCTGAAAAACACACAACAAATAGAATAAAGTCAGGGTATCAAAACAGCTAAGACACAGTAGATAAATGCACAGAGTATTTTAAAACCTGAATATATTCATGCATAGAATTTGGAAATTAATACTTTCTCCTCTTCCAAAGCCCTGAATTTCTCCATTAAATATGATTTATTTTAAGGTTTTTTCCATAAAAAGAAATGAACATATTTTTTCTTTTTTTAACTGCAAACAAAAGCATCTGGAATGAAAATCAAAGACTAAATCAAGAGAAGGGAAAGGTTACTGAAAATGCTAACAGATCTACTAAGCCAAGACAAAGCCTACCACAAATGATGCCAGATTTTGCAAGCTGCCACCCTTACTAGAATTAGTGTAAATTCTAGCCCTATTCTAGTAGCTATGTACTTAAAATATATGTCACTTGAGAACACAAGATAACAACAGACAATTATTCTCAATACAGCAAAAAATAACCTTTTGAATGTATTATATGTAATATACCCCCTCTGGCTACACAATAGGAATTTCAAATGGACCGTGATTTGTTGCAAGCGCACACAGAAACCGGGAGTGACGACTGAATGGTAAATACCTACATCACAAGATCAAACTAAAGTTAAGAAGTCTTGAATGTTTTATACAATGTAATGCAAAAAGACATGCATGAAATAGCTCTTTCAGTAAACAGGAGTATTTTTTTTTTAAAAAAGCACTCACAGGTAGCAATCAGTAAAAAGAAAAAAAAAGATATAAACATCCTGGTAGAATAGGATTATGCCTTACAAATCCTTACTCATACATTTCAGGAGAAAAAAAGGCTAGTTTTAATGCAAACAGCTAACTGGAGGTAGCAGTTCTAATTCTGCTCTCCAATGCTAACAAAAGACCACACCAATCTACTTTCAGATGCTAAGCTTCAAATCTTACTTTCTCATTAAAACCAACCATGCAGAAGGAAAGAAGCAAGTGCACTTCAAAGCAACAGGTGGCCCAAAGGAGAGCTGCCATCACCACCAGGACTGCATCGCTCACCGCCGCTTTGCTTTGGCTTTGGCTTCTGCTGCAGGCTGTTTTGGCAACCCTGGGAAGCTGCCCAGTTTCCTCTCAGGAAAACGGTGTAAGGGATGCTTTCTCTTGTGGTCAGCTTTGCTTAAGTTGAAAAAAACCCCACATACAGCTGTTGTTTTAATTTTGTTTTTCCTTTTCAAGTCTTTATACTTTTTGAGCAGTCTCCAAATTCTCTACTAGTATAATAATACACGCCATGAAAGCTATGCTGACCAAAAAAAAAAAAAAAAGACAAAACTGAAACATGCCCCATCCCTACTTTAGTCCCATTCTGTAAGCTTTAAGATACTATTCCAAGACCTTATCCAGCTCTTTCTACAACACTGGCACAGATGTCAGTAACTGCACAAGATGCCAAGTTAAGGCTTGTGTACCTGGGGACGTTTCCATGCTCTGCCACTGGCTGCTAGGACGTGCTAATACAGTTTCCCACTCACAGCATAACAGTGATCCCAGAATTGCATCCCAGCCCATCACAGGCTGAATATCATAAAAATTCCTTACACTTCGACCGCAAAGGATACAAAAGGATATCCTTCCTGACTCCTCCTCTTTGGTGTCGGTCCCCCCCGCCGCCCTTTTTCTTTTGAGCTTTCTTTTGAGCTGTGAGACTGGGCCAGAACCAAGCTTCCTTTCCAAACTTAGTATGTGTAATTGCTCCAATACCTAAACCATACTGAGGTTTTGTTGAACACTGCTTGAATGTTACCTGGGCACATTGCAAGAAAAGACGAAGCAGGGTCTGAATAAAATACAAACTGTCATGACATTGTCAACAAGCAGGGAACTGATGGGGAGAGCCCTCAACACTGTTTGCCAAGTAGGCAAACTACACAGTGTACAGCAACATCCATACTGTTGATGACCTGCCATACAGTAACTTACCCTCAGTGAAAGAAGATAGGGTTACAATAGAAATAAAAAGGAAAGAGAACATGATTCATCTTACATCTTCCAACCTCATTTTGTTGGTTTTCTCCCCATAAAGCCCAAATTTATGGCACCATTGCAAAGTGAAAACCACATCCATTTACCCTCCATGCATACCAACATGCAGCTTCCTCTGGTATTTGTATCACCTGAGACCATGGACCAAGCCACAGATGTTCCTGTAAGTAGGGAAAATATGGAATCTACCATCAGGCTCTGAATGCCATTTTGACACAAATACTTCCGGCTACTTGGAACAAAAGCAATTCTTGAGTCAATTGTTCTTAGCCAAACACCACCAAGATTCGGAACACCTGAAAGATCAAAGCAAGAAAAATAACTTAGGGAAGGGGGAATTTAGTATTAAAAGCCATAAATATGTAACAATTATGCTACAGTCTTTCAACATAGCTTAGAAATGCCAGGCATTTCCCTGAAAGGCATGTGCTGAGCAGACAAGAGAAAAGGAATATTTCTTTTTTACTAACAAGGACCCCAATCTTTCTTGCTTCTGGTGAAACAAGAGCTTCATTCCATTAGAGACTATACCTCAGCAAATGTAGCTGAGTGAGTGGCTGGTGTTTTGGGCATGTAGGGCAATTGGAAGAAAGAAAAGGAGTATGAAAGAGCAGGGATAAACAGGGGGGAGAGGGAGGAAAAAAAGAGTTACCACTGAGACCTACCACTACTGCCTCACAAATTAAAAACCTCTATTCATATCTGCTCTCCCATCCAGCTTTCTTTTGTGCAGGAAATCTGACATCTTGATACCTTTGACATATGCAGTTCTTTCTGCAGGAAAAAACTGAGCTTTCTTCACAGTGTATCAGTTGTCAGGCTGTCAAGATGACTAACGTTCACATCACTGCCACATCACTATTGTTGTCCTGTTTAAGCACTAAATGCATTTGTCAGAAATTTTACGTCAAATTAAAATCTGGAAAAGAAAATAGCAGAAATCATTGTGAAAGAGCATTCCCAGATGGAGAAAGAAAGAAAAAAAAAAAAATCACAAGCTGAGTACAAAGTTATCTCTCCTCCAAATATTAACATGGGTAATTGCAATATACCTGAAATAAAGAAAAGTTATTCCTAAACCTGATGTGTCAGGACAATAAACTGCCATGAGGAAGACACTTCCATATGTTAGAATTTTGTACAGTTAAATGAATCTCTTGACTAAAATGTATAACAAAGAAAAGTGGAAGAAAAAACACAGCCTTCCTCTAGCACAGCACTCACAGAAAATAGCCTAGTGCATTATTTGTATCAAGATTTTTCTCCAGGGATGAACTACAGTTCAAATCCTGAACACTAGCACAAGTAGCTGGGGATAGGAAGGAACACATGAAAGTATCCCCTTTCCACCACGGATGCACACAAGACTACTCCAAATACACTTACAAAATTTCTGCTGGAAAAAATTCAAAGGTTGTCACCCTTGGCTGATGGTTCCTTCTTCCACCATAAATTACTGCCCTTGGAGGGGGGACAGCAAAACAAGTGTTGAACGTGCACCTCAACAGCCGTAGTTCAGAGTATTAACATGAACTAACATTAATTTCTTTTTTGTTAAGACTGTCAGGCTGTAAGCACCTGAGGAACAGACCCAGTGACCATTCTGCAACCTCTGCTATGGAGGCAATCATCTCCAGCGGGCAGCAGGGTAGACACAGCTGAGGCTGGCAGCCTCTCAGATCCTCTCAGCATGAGTCTGCTGATCAACTACTACATATCTTTTCACATTAATTCCAGGTATTTGTTCTCTAGAAGCCACAGCCAGTAATCTCACAGATAAGTAGTGCTTACAGGGAAAAACTGCCTTGTAGAGCTCACAGAAAAGACAGCAAATTAAAGGCACTGAGCTAATGAAATAATTAGACTCAGTATCATCCCAGCAAGAAAAACTGAGAACTCCAGCTTAATACTTATCCAGAAAACAGCTCAGCCATAGATGAGCCAAGAAATCCATAAAAAGGTGGGTAACCTGGCTGCAGTCAAGCACGTATTGATTTCAAGGAAATCCATACCTTCACACTGTGCTATAAAGCTGTGTAGTTACAAATTCAGGAAGTCATCCCACAGCATCAGTGACCTCTTGCCAAGTTTGTGGCTTGACACTAATCAAAGTATCTGGAGTGAATTAGAATGGGAAGAAGTTGTTCGCCCTCTCCCAGTAACAGTGAGAAAGCAATCAGCCCCTCTTCCTCCACTTGAGTGTGGGAGGATGAGTTTCTTTCCTCCTTTTCATTAGCTTCAGAGACTAAAGAACCTCATGGAAATAAACAGAAAGGAGATCAGCAGAAAATACCACTACAGAGAAGCAGATACTAAAGAACTCAAAGGATTTTCTTATGCTGCTCCACCCAGCAGTATACAGACTGTCTGAAAAAGTAGAAATTGCCTAATCAAAAAAGCATGTCAATTGTCTTTTCTTCAGCCTTCAGGTGATTTTTAAAGCCCTCACCCATCTCCTCCTGTTTGAGATCAGATTCTTTTATTCATCCCTTAGACATCTCATCAGGAGCCCTGCCAGGTCCCTCCAGCCTCCCAAAACTCCACAAAGAACGGCCACGAACTGGCATGTTTGAGCACACACGTTCATCTCAGATCTATATATCCACCTGTCACCAAAGATTTCCCAGTGCTCTGCCCTGCCAGAGAGGAATAATACAACATCATATGATGCCACCTACATCTTTTCCTGCTCAGGCTGCCAATCCTCTCTACCTCTGTGATCCAAGGCATCACAGGCAGTTAGGTTCTCAACAATAACGGCAAAACTGTTTCAAAACCTGAGATAAGTTGCATTAAAAGCTTCATAAACCAATCACTGTAGAAAACACAGATGACATAGTAATGAGGAGAGTTCTATGAAAGACTTCAAATTTACCATCATCATCTGTACTTGAACAAAACAGTTTAGAAAATGTATCATTTTCCTTTTGCCACCCCATTCTCACTGAAGATTTTATCCTCAGGTAAGAGAGGGGGTAGGAAAGTGTCCTGGTTTCAGCCAGGATAGAGCTGGTTTTCTTCACAGAAGCTAGTGTGAGACTATGTTTTGGATTTGGGATGAGAAACTGTTGATAATATGCTGATGTTTTGGGTTGTTGCTAAGTAGTCAAGGACAGTCCAGCTTCTTGTGCTGGCCTGCTAGCAAGGAGGTGCACGGAAAGCTGGGAGGGGGTACAGCCAGGACAGCTGACCCAGACTGGCCAAAGACATATTCCCTACCATATGACGTCATGCCCAGTACATAAACTGGAGTTAGGCAGGGGGTGGGAATCGCTGCTCGGGGACAAGCTATCGATCACTGGGTGGTGAGCGATTGCTGTATTGGGCATCACTTGTTCTTGTACATTCCTTCGTCGGTATTATTATTGTTGTTATCATTGTTGTTTCCTTCTCTCTTGCTGTCCTATCTCAACCCACAAGGTTTTTCCCAATCCTCTCCCTTGTCCCACTGGGGGAGGGGGGAGTGAGTGAGCGGCTGCGTGGTGCTTAGTTGCCAGCTGGGGCTAAACCACAATAGAAAGCCAACGATTTAAAAAAAAAAATAAAAATCTCCTTGAAACGTGATCCGTTGCCCCCGGAGCCTCGTCTACAGGGCGGCCCGTGGGCCTCAGCACCAGAGACAGCACCCGGGACAACCCCTGGCCTGAGGGCACTTCAGACTCTCATGGGCTCCACCCAGGAGGAACCACGTGCAGCACACCCAGCTCGACCTAACATCCCCGGGCTGCTGCTTCAGTGGCATCTCTAAATGTATCAAAGCATGAAAAAGCTATATGCTTTCAAAAGTAAAAATAACAATTTCAACTCACACATGTTGATCTTAATGCATATATACATATACACACACACACACAGAGATTTCAATCATAGAATCATTAAGGTTGGAAAAGACCTTCAAGATCATCAAGTCCAACCATCAACCCAACACCATCATGCCCACTAAACCATGTCTCGAAGTACCATGTCTACGTGGTTTTTTTGAACGCCTTCAGTGATGGTGACTCCACCACCTCCCTGGGCAGCCTGTTCCAGTGTTTGACCACCCTCTCAGTAAAGGAATTTTTCTTAATATGCAGTCTAAACCTCCCCTGGCACAACTTCAGGCCATTTCCTCTTGTCCTATCACTAGTTACTTGGGAGAAGAGACCAACACCCACCTCACCACAACCTCCTTGTAGAAGTTTTATAGTTGTACAGAGCGATAAGGTCTCCCCTCAGCCTCCTCTTCTCCAGACTAAACAATCCCTCAGCCACTCCGCTTAAGATTTGTTCTCCAGACCCCTCACCAGCTTTTTTGCCCTTCTCTGGACATGCTCCAGCACCTCAATGTCCTTCTTGTAGCGAGGGGCCCAAAACTGAACACAGGATTCAAGCCGCGGTCTCACCCGTGCCAAGTACAGGGGCACAATCACTTCCTTACTCCTGCTGGCCACACTATTTCTGATACAGGCCAGGATGCTGTTGGCCTTCTTGGCCACGTGGGCACACTGCTGGCTCATGTTCAGCCAGCACTAGCTGTATAAGCAAACTGGGATATCAGGGATACTGCACTTAAACAGAGTAATAACATTTTACAGACCTTTTGAAGTAGAAATGCACATTGGAAACTCTATTTTACTCCCAAATCTGAAACACAGCACCATGCAGGCTGCTATGATGACAGTTAACTCAAACCACACCAAACCCAATACAGGGGTCTGTCTGGTGAGATGACTGATGTGACATATAGGCCAGGGACCTACAATATAAGCGCAAGCTGCAGCAAGCTAGGCTGGGGTAACGTCCTCCAAAGACACCAGAGGAGACCCAAGTTCCCAGGGAAGAGAAGTTCAGGAAGGCCCTGCCTTCAAGTGCCTGAAGCAGATGACCTGTATGTGGCAGGCGACTCTGGTCCAGAGTCATAGGACAGTCCCACCCGGCCCACCCCAACAGTGGCAGGACCTCCCCAGGGCACGACCAGGACCCAGCAGAGGAGTGGTCCCCTCCTTCTTCCTGTTCCTGCAGCACAGGCCACGCCCAAGAGCAGGAAGCACAGCTACTACACTCCTAGTCCCTACTTGGGCTGTCATCCTTCTCTTCTGCCCACCACCACCAACTCATTACTCATTGGTTTTACTGGTTAATCATTAAATAGCCATTTCTCCACTACTGTGGCAGTACGCATCAACTCAGAACCATCACTAAAAATGACCAACTGCCGAAAGTGTTGTCCAAAGACAGACCTGCAAATTAGTTAAAAACAAGAGTGCTGTTCTAAAATTCTTGTTTTGAATATGACAGTGACTGAATTACCACAAATAAGATCAGACTTTCCTGAAGACTGATCGTCACAAAACAACTGATTTTCAAAAAAATGAACTAGGGTTATTCCCACCACTTTGTTCTTACAGCTCCTCCCTAAGAGTGCATCTGAAAAAGCTCTGCTATGCTCACAGTAGAAGGGCTGCCACCTTCCCTCCACCATGCTCATTTTAAAGATTTATTGGGCTAGGCTTTTGGCTGAGAAGTTTCTTTTATTGGTTATTTAACACAGATGAATACAACAGGTACCACAAGAACGGTTTCACAGTACACAAAGAAGGGTTTCTCTATTCACATCATGTAACAAATAGAATGCATTAAATGCATTAGTATTTTTTTTCCTTAAAGGTAAATTAGATACATTCAAAAACTAGACACAAAGAAAACAAGTCAAAGCTAGAATAAACAGGCTCTGCAAAAGGCGTTTCCTTCAAGCAGGGGGCTTTCTTTGCCAGGGGAGGTGTATGCGCCACGGGGGCTGTCTTCATTCTACAGGGCTTGTTCCAGCCACACAGACGAGTGAGAAGCCGTCTCCACCAATTCTGCCTGAGGGGTGGTGGGCCATCCTTGCCAATCTGCCCACGGTCCAAGACACACGGGGAACTCATCAACGGGCCCACTGGGGCTGAGAGTTCGTCGGCAGCAACCTCTCTCCTCTCCCACTCGCGTTCCTCTCGCCAGTCCCTGGTGGGGAGCTGGAACCGGACTTGCTTGGTGTGGCTTTTCCTCTGCCCTTCCCTACGCAGCATGGTTACAAAGGCCACTCGGAGACGCAGACGCCACACTAGCAATGCCACAGGACACGTGGAAGGCGTGGAAGTGCTCCTCCAGCTCCGGGGGGCAAGTACTGGAGAGCCGCCCCTTTCACCTCCTCCCACCTCCGCGGTCACTCCAGCAGTGCGGGCAACTGCCAGCCCAGGCCCTAGAGACACACCAGCCCCGCTGATGATGCACCGGGGAACAAAGGCTCCTGGGAAACGCTGCAAGCAGCCAATGGGCTTCCACATGCAAATGAGCAAGTGACAATGGCCACCGGCATGGCCACAGGCCCTGGGCACATGGGACCTGGCAGTCACCAGCCGGCCCCTCTGCACGGCCTCTGCTTGCAGAGCCCTCTGCTTCCATGGCCCCCGGGCAGGCTCCCGAGCACACACGGCCCCACCATAACACCCCCAACGCCTTCGGAACCCGGGGCCAGTTTCAGCCACCTCCGGCACGGGACGAGGCACAACCAAGAAACTCTGTTCAAGGCCTCTGCCGCAGGGCAAGGATGACGCTTGAACTCACCTTTACAAATCACAGAATCCACCGGGAAAAACAAACGCAAAGCACACACAAGCCCGAACTGCCCAAAAGCTGGCCCTTTGTCACCGGCCAAGAGACACGGGAAGGTCCTGGCAGGCGGCATCCCTCCTCCTCTGTGCCACACACAAGTGATCTCTGCCTCGGCCTCAGCGCCTCTGACTACGAGAGCCTGACACACACGTGCGTAAAACAAACCCGATGAGAGATTCGGTAGAGCAGCGTTATCTTCCCCTTCCGTAAGAAGTCTCACGCCGAGTTTTATCACACAAATTTCCCTACGCTGCCATCCTTCATCAAATCCCTTAATCTGTTTTAGAGACATTTCTGGCTCTTGCTACAAGACTTTGGAGGAGCCCCTGCAAGTGACTGGGGGTTCACGACAACCAGCCTGGCTACCCAAGCGCGACAAGAGACTCCTCTGCAGGCTCTGCAGAGGACCTGCGAAAGCATTGCTCCCTGACAGCTCAGCAACCACACAGCCTGCTTCTCCCCATCCACGTCCTGAAACAGCTACAGGTGAGGAGGCAGGAACACCAAAATCCTTACGCCCCGTTGCCTTCCCATACTCAAGCGTTACAACAGGATTTTGTGTAAGTCTGCCTTGATTAACAAGAAGCTTGGCTGCAGAACTGAATTACCAAAATCAAATAATTAAAGACAAGGATAGACGGTGCTAATCTAACACATGTACACAGCCTTCCTAATAAATGTAATTATAGTATTTCTGTTACGCATTTTGGGTCTTTCTTTCTATCTCCTAATTAGCCACTGGCAAGCAGGAACAGGAGTGCAGACACAATCAATGCCGAGAGATCAGAGCATGGTTCCCCCGTGAAGCTGCTTTCATCTGACTCAGTGTCGCATTAGCAGAAATTTAGGTTGTTGATCTGTCAGTTATTTCTTATTTATTAACAGTATCAGTAACAATCTACCAAATACAGAGGAAGCACTGACCTCCTCCTTTTGGAGACTTTTGCAAAAGAAATACTTTGTACAAAGAACAGAAAAAGTGGTAGCACATTTATTCCACCACTTTCTGCTGATTTTGTGGAGAAGTGCTTAAATACAGTCAAGGCACCTAATTATATATGACTATTACTGGGTATAACTAGCTATTATTCTGACTTCTAGAGCAAATTTTTTGCAAGTTTGTCATAATTATTTTGTTTAGTATTTATTACTAAAAAAGTAATTCCTACATTCATCTCATACATCAGATGCTGTCTTTTGAGTTACCTTACCTTTTATGTTTAAATAATGTTTTTACTGAAGTTAAAGAAGTTGGTCTTGCTATACAACCATGTCTAAAACCTATCATTTTTATCTACTTTTTCCTGCAACTCCTACTCTTTTAACCTCTTCTCCTCCTCCTTCTCAGAGAAGCTGCCTCCTTGCTGTGCATCTAGACAGAACTGATACCAGACCACAGCTTCTTGATTCATTAATATAATACCATGCAGTCTTTCTAGATACTGAACATTAATACTGCACATTAAGAACATAGCAATGGCACTTCGAGACAAAGATACAAACAATTAATGCATGTCTAGTGCATTGAAGGCCTTAATTCAGCCACAGTGTTACTACTAGGCTGAAAGACTTCTGGAAAGAGGAGAGCACACAGCAAAGAAAATCCTCAGACACAAACACCAATTCTACCGTTTGCAGCACTTGGTTTGGGAAAGAGAAGGTCTCAGCATGTTTTCAACAACAAAATACAGTACTTTGGGATGAAAAAAATAGTATAAGAGGTGACTCTAGCTAACCTGGGAAAGGCCCCAAGAAAAAAAAAAACAAAAACCAACCAAAACAGGTTCTGGCCTTGCAAACCTTCCCAGGGAGGCAACACAAAGTAGAAGGAAAAGCATAGAGCAGGGCTTAACAACTCAGCAACTGAAGGGTTTTTTCGACATTTACTTCAGGGCCCAAAGGCTTAAGTACATCCTCAGTAGCAAAGGGGAGGGGGGAGGAACAACACTGCTGCACACCTAAATCATAAGAGAAAAGAGTCTAATCAGAAGGAGATAAAACAGTGGGGAACAGTCAGATAGATATAACCATAGCATCTGACTGTTTTGAAGGAGCTCCTTCACATATTTAGACACTAAGTTCAAAAAGAAGCATTCCCAAATCATCCTGTTTTATACAGGAGGCATGAAAACTTAGATGTCCTCACTTTCAGGATTGCCTGCATAACATTACTGAAGATTCAGCTTTTGCAAAGTTGACCAAAGAAAGGATCCATGGACTTCAAACAAACCTCACAAACACATTAACAGAGGGATTGAATGCACTATGTTGCCTTTTATATGAATCCAAGATTTTACTGGAAAAGCTGGCATTCCAGAAAAAAACTCAAGTAAAAAAAAAAAAAAAACACTAGAAGAGGGTTGTCTCCCCCCATCACTTCCCCCTTCTTCCCCCCAATCTCTTTTGGTTTGAATAATTATGCTCCTTTTGGCTGGGATAGAATTAATTTTCTTCATAGTAGCTAGCATGAAGCTATATTTTGGATTTGTGCTGAAAACATTGTTGATAATACAGGGATGTTTTCATAATTGCTGAGCAGTGCTTGCATGGAGTCAAGGCCTTTTCTACTCCTCACACCACCCCACCAGCAAGTAGGCCAGGGGTGCACAAGAAGCTGGGAGGAGACACAACTAGGGCAGCCAACCCCGACTGCCCAAAGGGATGTTCCATACTATATGACACCATGCGCAGCATATAGAGTTGGGGGAAGAAGGAGGAAGCGGGGGATGTTCAGAGTTTCAGCATTTCTCTTCCCAAGTAACGGTTACGCGTGATGGAGCCCTGCTTCCCTGGAGATGGCTGAACACCTGCTCTGCCGATGGGAAGTGGTGAATGAATTCCTTGTTCTGCTCTGCTTGCGTGCGCGGCTTTTGCTTTACCTACTAAACTGTCTTTATCTCAACCCATGAGCTTTCTCACTTCTACTCTTCTGATTCTCTCCCCTCTCCCACCATGGGGAGAGCAAGCAAGCAGCTCTGTGGTGCTTACTTGCTGGCTGGGGTTAAACCGTGACAGTTAAACCGTCACTTAAGAGCCCTTCTTGATGCTATTCCATCTGTCAGGGTGAGGCAATATTTTCATCCAGTCACAGAGACAGATCAGGTCATAACAAAAAAATCCTCCAAATATTTCATTTGTAGTTAAAGAAAAACATGCTGTAAACTATTATTTGTCAAAAATGCTCTTGGTTTTGTAGGTTATGACTCCAAAGTAGCATAAGCATAGATGAGTCTAAGAGCATCAATGGAAACATAGGAAAGATACCCAAGATCCATTTAGACACTGGTTATCAACATAATCGTCATCAACTCTCTAGAGCTACCACTTTGGGTATACTGACAAGACACCACAAAATAGCAGTTGAACCTCTTCCTAAACCAGCTCCATGCCAGTGCTTTGAATCTGCCCTGGTTAATTAAACAGTGACACAACAGAGCTTATTTTTCTTATCTCTCATTAGCTGCTTGGAATTAACACTGGGGTATTATTCTGTAGCACAATTTCTTACATTGGGTTTAATGATCAAAGATATATATCCAGTAACTCTACAGAGTTACTACATGAACAGCATAGAAATAGCACAAAGAAGCTGAATTCAGATAAATGAGAACAGTAAGGTATGAAATTGAAGAACTATTTCAACTTCTTTCTGAATTAAGACATTGCCTAGTGAAATGCTATTACAGGGCATTCAAGAGGAAATCCCTTGGAGAACATTTTCCTTTCGATTCCAAGGAATACAAAACCAGCACATAAGAACGATGAGACAAGACCAAAGGTTCTTTATCCCAGTATCATGCCTTAAACAGTAGGCAATGTAGATGGACAGGGAGGAGTAGACAATGAAGCCAGGAGTGTATTACCTTTCTTCTCAGTACCCTCACAGCCCCCAGTGATTCACAGGTCCATGACCTTCTGTGCCAGAGACCTGTGTACATGGCAGCTCCCACTGGATCTCTGTTCTACTCACCTGTTCATGCCCTCTTTGCATGCACGTAAGTTTTTACAACCTACAATCATGAACCCCACAGCTTTTACCATACACTGTAGATGGACAGGGAGGAGTAGACAATGAAGCCAGGAGTATATTACCTTTCTTCTCAGTACCCTCACAGCCCCCAGTGATTCACAGGTCCATGACCTTCTGTGCCAGAGACCTGTGTACATGGCAGCTCCCACTGGATCTCTGTTCTACTCACCTGTTCATGCCCTCTTTGCATGCACATAAGTTTTTACAACCTACAACTGTCTGTGATCATGAACCCCACAGCTTTTACCATACACTGTGTGTTTGTTTTGTTGGGGATTTTTGTTGGACTTTTTTTGTTTGTTTGGGTTTTTTTTACCTGTCAACTTCCAATTTTATGCAACAGCTTTCTTCACAGGAAGACACAGTGAGCAAATACTGCCTGTACACTGTACTCATGCCATGCACTTTACAAGTGACCATCCCACAGAAGACCTGAAGCATCCTTTTTCCAGGTTGATAAGTCCTAGCCTACCAGTTAAACATCTGCATGGAAGCCATCCCCATTAACACCTCTGCTACCCTTCTTTGAACCTTTTCAAGTCTATAGTATTAAAGATGAGCGTGTGCCATGGAATCATTCTGTGGCAAAACACTGATTTCTACCCCTTCCCTCATAACTTCTAACACCTGACTTCCTCTTTTGACTGCATTGAGCAGAGGAACTATTATGGAACTACTACAGCTCCAAAACCAGGCAACACCAACTTGTTCTGTGAACACAATGTTCGTAAATCAGCTAAACCCAGTAGCAGAGTTTCTAATGCAGCTAGTTTTTGGGCACATACATGCCTTTCCACAAAACTATCTCCTCTTCTTTCCTGCTCTTCAAACCTTCTCATTGCAGAGCTCTAGCACTAGAAGAAAGAATCTACCCTCGTGCACAGCCAGGAACAACAATCAAGACTTCAAATGTGCTCTTGTACCAGAGGACACATTAACAGGCCTCGAAGAGGGTATAATAGAGCACTCACAGACAACACTTAAAATAAAACCATACTACAAAATTGTACAGCTTAGTATTAAGGAAATTCAGCCCAGAGCTCTTTAGCTTGAACACCTCTTTATCAATAATATGTAACACAGGAAAAAGAAAGGTCGATATTTAATGTGTTTTAATTTTCCAAGATGAAATCCATAAAAGCCCACTGCATCAGCAACGGAAACAATTCCACCCACCTGAGGAACATCCTTGGAACTGAACAGCAATCAACCAACACATGTTTCTCAGTTGCCTCCTTACTCTTAAGATCTTGTACAGCTGTTTCTGAACTCAAACCATTCTTTCCCACTATTTTCTGTTTCATTGAATTTCACCCAAGAGAGAAGTGATTCACAGAAGTTATCCTGAGTGTGGTTTTACGCATGTCTTTAATGTACAATGAAAGGAATAAAATACACAAAGATAAGTTCATTCACGGACCAAATTGCTTTTTCTAGGTCAAATTGAGCACCTCCTTATACAGAAAACAGCTAAAAACCAGTAGAACAACTCCCATGAAGAGTTTGTGTGAGAAAGGACACCGTGGTTTAAATATTACATTTGCTAAGCATCCTCTTGTAGGTTTGGGGGTTTTTTGGGGGGGGGGGGGGGGT